>NC_134569.1:2178630-2336130 GCF_050947875.1 Dermacentor variabilis
CTTGAACGAAAATTACACACACCGGCAGCAGCGCTCGGGCTTTCGTTGCTAAATGCGGGGTGTTCATTAACTGCCGAAGGCAGGGCGCCCGTTAGGCGGCACATTTCTTCGCCGTATCTCGTGCTGCATGCGCTGCAGCCACTGCGATCGAAACATGATGCTCCAAGTTTTGTTTGTAGGATCATGGCACATATTGAGGCCAGGATGTGCCGTCACGCCGCTGAAGCGACACTTACGTACATGGCATGTGATCACCGCTTTACACGGGGCTAGCCATCGATGCCAATATTCGGGGCATTGGAGACAAGTGAAATTTTGAGGTGGTCTTGTGGCTTATTTTATCTGGCACACAGCCTCCGCGGTGACGAAAGTATGCGTTGATAGGAGGAAGGCGCCGACTGCTTCGTGTGGGCAAGATAGCCCACGCAAGGACATCTGTAAAGGAGTGACGACTATTATAATACGACCAAATCTTGGCCAGTCTGTAATTGCACACGCATCCTACTATTTTTTGCGAATCCGTTTTTTACAAAGTTGCGGCTTCTGTATTATAAGCGGATTTTTGAATGTCTCTGAAGGAGTGGTAATTCGAAGGAATTTTTTGAAAACGTCGTACTTATTTTCAACATAGCATGTTGATTGCCTTCATGCGAGACACGGTGCTCTTCGACGTCTGGTGACACACATAGTGACATTCAAAGAAGGCTCAGGCAGAACAATTGATGTCTGTGTATGCGAGGTTAACCCCGCCTGCTGCAACAACACCACCAGAGCAGAACGTTCCAAAGGTAACTTTCAAAAGGGTTCGGGAATCGCAGAAGACTTACAGCTTATGTGTCTCGCTTAGAACCCGAAGAAAAGAAAAGCACTGATTCCGGCATTGCTCGCGTGGTCAAGGGTCTTTTTGCGCAGATGACTCGCTCCGGCGGAAATTCAGACTAGCCACTCGGAACACCCACGAGCACGTGTATGTTGTGCTGCTTAAATATGACACGTTCGCAAATGCTGCTCGTAAGAAGCTTTCAGTTACATGATTTTACATTGCCAACTTTTCCCCCAATTTTGCCTTTGTGTGCAATATGATCTGCGCAAGATAGCTACGTTTTACTACCTTGATGCTGTCGATTTTTCTTTTTTCCACTCTACTATAAAACGGTCATGCCCTCTCCCCACGCCAAAAGTTCAAACTAGTCCTCTGGACCTTCTGGGACTCTACTAACAACATTTGAAAATAAAAAAAGACAACAAAAAGGGCATCACTGGAAAAGCCGTTCCCAACATATTTTAAGAAAATAATGCTGTGCTTTTCAGGGCCACTTAAATTTTCGGAAACGGCGCCGACAAGGTGGGAGAAGTTTTCCCATCATGCTCAATATGTACCATTGTACCACACAGAAATTACATTTCTGTACTTGACAGAGACGATCTGAAAAGAGAAGCGTTAATGCAAAAAGGAAAGCACAGAACGTGAACAGGATGGACGCTCACTTGCAGATAATATTTATTGAAGGAACATTCCACTGCGAGCCTTCATATGCACGTGCTGATGACGATCTTTATTTTTTTACAGAACCAAAGAAAATGTTATGAAAACTATTTCCATATGAGCAATTCCCTTCGTTATACAGAAAGGACCCACTGCCAGCTAGAACGCATAAATAGTTGTGGCAAAAGAATTTTTCAGTAAACCCGATAGACCTCAGGCTCTGCCCAGGCGGCGCTGCGGAAAAACCCGTCACCAGCGCCCCCATCGCCGCCTTGGCGCGAACTGAGTAGTGCAAGGAGAGCTGTCCGCAAGCGGAGGTGCATAGGCCACAATGGACCCTTCTCTTTCGTTTGTGTTGAGGCACGGTTTCCTAAAAATCAAGGACCTGGAAAGCTTCTTCCGCCCTTCCACGCTTCCGGAAAGGAAGCTCAGCAGGGCGAAGTACGTGTACAATATAAAATAATGTCTCCGGTGTTATTTCGGCGGGCTGCAACTCGCAAGTACAGAGAGCATCAGGTTTGTCTATCGGCATAAAAATCTAAGCATTACAAATTGGTTCATATTGAATGTCTTGAACACAAGACTTAAGTATCTCCTATATTTTTATGTATTTTATCGTAATGTTTTGTCTCGCAATTATTTACAGAGAGTAAATCCTTTCATAGCCTTTTCCAGGGCAGCAAACAGAAAACGTTTTCCAAGGCAGCAAACAACGAGCGATCATAACGAAAGTAAGCTTCCTACAGTGCCTACGCGCTGCATCTTTCTTTCTCGCAGGAGCTACAGCATCGCTCAGTACCTTAATTTGAACTTTTCGCAGACGCTTCGAGCAACAAGCGCGCACAAATAAATGTAAATAAACGCGGCATTTTTTCTTTACACACGTGCGTTAGTTCACAATTACTCATCCAGTGCTGCTACAGCAACATTATTGCTCACATTTGAAAAACGCAGTCGAGCAGGCTCAGTACATTGCGAAGCATGCTTGTTGTATCGGCGCAGGACATACGAAATACCGAAAGTAGAAATGAGCTCGCGATATAACGATGCTCTAGAACAGGATTTACAATTCATAAAGAGCCAAAATGTTTGGTTAAGCTGACCTGCCAAATCTCTCCGTTCCACTTGTTGAGTCAAGCGGAGACGGACGTCTGTTAAAAGGTGGAGATATCGATGGCACAGAAGCAGGATGGTTCGCAACGTTGTTTTTTCTGTTACCAACGAAATGGCGGATGCAGGTTCTTGAGTTTTCGCTTGGTTACCACGGTCCTCCGTCAGGGCTACGCAACACAATTACAGAAGAACAAAATTGTCGCACTTTCTCATGCGAGCCGCTGTACGTGTTGTGGGAAATGCAAGTAATTCGATTACCCAACAGGTTGAACGGCCCGTGTCCAGCGCTCTCGCCTTTCCCCTTCATACGATCGCGATGGAAATCGGCAAAACTGAACGTTGTTATTCCGTCATTCACGTTCATGGCAATTTACAACACAACAGTAGCGTCGATTGCGACGTTTCTTCGTAGCGCGCGGAGCTATCGCGGTTGCCGTCGTTCCCGCCATCAGTCTGAAAAGAGAGCCAGCAAGCGCTTTATGGCAGTTCGGCGGCGCGTCCGACTATCGGAGAAATTCATAGCTCTCCGTCTGGGTGTTAAATGCGCAAAACACTCGCAATATGGACCAAAATCTAGTTAAATTCTTGTTTCGCAGTCGCTAGCTGCATAGGCAACTTAGCAAGGAAGTCGGGCTTCGCACTACTCAATTACTGCCTCTTCGCACCGGCAGGTGGCGCTACGAGTCTTGCAAAACTCCAGAGTCTGACGTCCATAGTTGCAAGTGAATGTGTTTCCTGCTAAGGTTCTGTGCCACTTTCTCCCATTGCACTTTCCTGACCGCAAAACGTCGCACCAACTAGCGCACCAATCTACTTGGCAGGCTTGTGTTTAGGTTAAATGTAGGTCCGATCGAAACGTAAGATATTGAAATTGAATCAAAAACGACTATTCGATAAGAACAACCGACAAATATGAATCTAATATCGAACATGTCATTTTTAAACAAAGTGAAATTTGACGCTAGCGCGGAAACCGCCCGCTGAAAACAAACATTGTCAGAGGCTTAGCTCAGCTATGCCAGGATATACGTAGCGTAAAGGTACGGTTATGCTTTATACTTGGTTAATTTCTTGTCTTGCTTGCTAACCTTAGCTTATCCGGCTACGGCCTTGTTCACAAATGTGTCCGAACGGATTGTTCACAAAGTCTGAGAGGAAGAGTGTAGACGCACTCGCACTTTCACCAAGTTTCATAACATGTTCAGCGCACCGACGAGTCTTGGGATCGTCTGTGACACTCTCTTGATCCTGCCGCTGTTGGGATGCGCACGGCGTTGATCTTCTTGGCGACGTCTTTTCGGTAGGCGTTCTTCGCGTTGCTCCGGTGTCTCGACCGCACGTTTTGCCTTGACACGCTCGTTCTTTCGACGCTCGACGACCAGTTGCCAAGCGACAGCCTCGGGGTCTGAAGAATTTAGGTTTTCCAGTCTTTTGCCCCGACTGGCAGCGGCTCGACTCTCCTTAACCTCCATGTCGAGCGCGCTGCATCAGCCGTCTCTCCGGCGCATTTATACGCACGGTGCGCCCTCCTCGCTCATGCGCACTGCCGGCGGTGCTGCAATCGTAAATGCAGCAGCGGGCGCACACGGCGCCGGCGCGTCTGCGGAGACTGCGACGTCACACCTCTGGCATGCGCCGCAGTCGGCGGCGGTGAGAAGCGCGCGCTGGCTGCGGCCGCGGCGGCGGGGAAGGAGCCGCAGCTGCGCTTCTCGTGACGTCATGCGGTTCTCGCGCATGCGCAGCATCGCAGGCGCAGAAGCACGCGAAGCTCGGCTCCAACCCGCGTAGTGTAGCTTTACGCTACAAAAGAGGCTTGTAAACAACCGAAGTCAAACAACAAACGCCAATTAAGCTGAATAACTCCAGGGTGTTGTCGCGTTGTGTCCTAGCGTCGGCCTCGCCTTCCCGTGCCCTAGCATTCATACGGCAGGCACGATGAGCGTCCACTTCGTACTGGAGAAATACAAGGTCTTGTCGGCGTTGTCGTATGTCGTCGGCCTGGCCTTCCCGCACTGCGGCATCCTCACGGCGGCTACAATGAGCGTCCACTTGGTGCTGGAGAACTGCAAGGTCTTGTCGGCGTTGTCGCCACTCGTCGGCCTCGCCTTCCCGCACTGCGGCATCCTCGCGGCGGACACGATTACCGTCCACTTCGTGCTGGAGAACTGCAAGGTCTTGTCGGCTTGGCAGGAGAGGCAGCAAACAGTGCAAACTCTGAACCGTACTGCTTATTTCTGCAGGCCTTCTCGGAGCTATCGCTGGGCATCACCTAGGGATTTTCGTCACGGGCATCTTTGGCGCCTGCGTCCTGAGCGCAGCAGCACTGACATTGCAGAAGCGGATCAACGTGCACCACGTGACCCTGTCGTCGCCGCCTGGATCCCGAATCAACGTACAACCCGTGACCTCGTCGTCACCGCCTAGATCCCGTTAAGAGGACCCCCAGACGACCACGGCAGTCACTTGGCAGTGGAGGCAGCAAACAGTGCACACTCTGAACCGTACTGCTTATTTCTACACGTTTGAAAATTTCCGATTCTTTTCAAAGTGCATTGTTACGTAGCTTGCTGCCTCGTTGTGTTGACTGTTTTTGGTCCTGATTTTGACGTTTGCATTATGACCACTGAAATTGCTGACCTGAAGCGGCGGGAATTTCGCAAGGAATCAGGAGAGCTGAAGAACAGCATGGACATTATAAACAAAGAATTCGAGGCTCTAAAGAAAGAATGCAGTAAAATAAAAAATGAGAATGTGGCACTGAAAGAAACACAACAGGTGCTAGCGCAAGAAATTGAGGCTTTGAAGAAGAAAGTGCAGGAAAGCGCCGTCAAAATCGTTGCACAAGATCAGTATTCTAGGAATAAAAATATTGAAGTGAAAGGAATTCCGCAGGAGAGGTCCTAGAGCCTCGTAAGCATACTTGGAAAAGTTGGCGACGTTCTCGGGGAGATCATAAAACAAGAGGACATTGAAGTCTGCCACCGAATTCTGGCGCGAAATTCTGACTCTGATCCCAACATAGTGGTGGTTTTCCTGAGCAGGGCTGAACGTGATATAGTCCTTAATAAGGCCAGGAAGCACAGGCTCACTACGAATGATATCGGATTTCCTGATAGCCAGTCTGTTTACATAAATGAGCACCTCTGCCCTCAGCTCAAGAAGCTGCTAGGCATGACCATTGCTAGGAAAAAAGAAGTAAACTGGCGTTTCGCATGGGCTAGGAACGGAAAGAGTTTCGCACGTCAGCCAAACACATCTCCTGTCCTGCGTATTTCGTCTGAATCCGACTTGGAAAAAATGCAACGTGCCACCATTGTTAGCTAAACGCGTTTTTCTTATTTGTTCGCGTTAATCTTATCTGTTTATAAATGGATACACCTGCTGACATTGTAGTGCCGCACGACTGCAACTACTTGAAATTCTTGCACTTGCATGCGCAATCTGCAAAGAAAAGTGCGACGAGTTTTCCATGTTTTTAAGCAAATTTTTATTTCAATTTAATGTGATAATGGTTACAGACTTGGTACTAGCAATAGAGTGACGTTCTTCACCTACCTGGATATCAATCTTTTTTCTTAAACAGGCCTTCCCGTCGCGGAGGCGGCCTGCTGCTGTTAGTATCGAATGAGTTTTCTTGCACATTGATCCCTGAGTTTTCTATTATAACGCCAGACTATGAAGTTTTAAGCTTACAGTACAAAAAATACGTTTTTGTGGTTGTGTATCGCCCACCTGATGGAAAGATCGATAACTTTATTACCTCCTTTGAAAGGATTCTGAGCTTCGTGTGTCTAAAAGACATGAACCTTTTCGTGGGCGGGGATTTCAATGTTAATCTTTTACAAAGTACTTCGCAATCCCAAGAACTACAACTACTCCTCCACTCTTTTTATTGCAGGAATGTTATTACAGAACCTACGCGTGTAAGTCATATATCTCAAACACTACTCGATCTATTCATCACTAACTGTTCTGAAGATACCACTAAATTGGGAGTGATTGTAGCTGATATGAGCGATCATTTGCCGATATACATGTTCTGTAGGCTTCATCAGGCTTCAAAGCCAGCGCGTCAGTCTCAGTCATTTGTTTTCCAGGAAATTAATTACCAAACACTAAACACTTTCCGGCAAAAAATTAATAATATTGATTGTACTTCGGTGCTTTTATGTCAGGACGCTGATGATGCATATGATAAACTCATGCGCTCCCTTAAGGAAGCGTATTACAACTCCTTTAAATATAAAAGAGTAAAGAAGTCAACTAGAAAACGGAAACCGTGGCTTAACGACGAATGCCTTAGGATGATCCTTGAGAAGGATTCACTGTATAATAAGTTTGTCACAACAAGAAACCCTGATGATCTTGCAGGCTTTAAGAAATACCAGAACTATGTTACGAAATTTGTACGAAATGCAAAAAAACTGTATTACGAGAACCTATTTCAAGAGGTGAGTAATCGGAGCAGTCTATTATGGCACGAAATTAAAAAAGCTTTTGAATTCTCATGTCCACAATAGTGTTGACTTTGAACTTGTAGTTGAGGATAGAACGCTAAGAGGCAAAGAATTAGCAAATGTGTTTAATGATTTCTTTACAAGTCTGGAAAAAAGTACTCACGACACAGCAGTAACCAAGTATTTGGGCACACGGAACGCACATACAGCTTTCCTTAAACCTACAGATCCATATGAAGTTTATGCAATTCTCATGTCACTAAAGAATAGTAAATCCCGCGATGTGAACGGACTTCAAATAAGACCTATTGAGTTTGTGTTTGATCTCTTGCTCCCAATACTTACACATATTTTTAACCTATCGCTGTCACCTGGAATTTTTGCTCGAAAAATGCAACACGCGAAAGTTACAGTCCTATTTAAATCCGGTGACAAAAATAAGCTGTCAAATTATAGGCCAATATCAGTACTGCCTGTCCTATCCAAGGGACTAGAAAAAGTTCTTTGTAAAAGAATAAAGTCATTTTGTGATAAACATTCCATCATATCAAACAAACAATTTGGGTTCCATGTGGGAATGTCAACTGAATTGGCTGTGCTAATCCAAAAAGAGTTCACTCTGGCAGCGGCAGCGGCGACGTACGCACGTCATTTAATCAACTTGTCTGGATTTTTGCAGAGGCCGGCGCTTCATCTGATACCTGACCAGGACTGTTCTGCGTGTCCCGCCATCTGCCTGACTGTACCGTAACCACGGCCTTTTGTCGCTTCTGTTTTGGGGGTGGTGTTTTCACTGGAAAGCTGGGTTCACTCTGGCAGCGGCAGCGGCGACGTACGCACGTCATTTAATCAACTTGTCTGGATTTTTGCAGAGGCCGGCGCTTCATCTGATACCTGTAAGAGGATCCGAACTGGGCCGTGGCTGCCTGTTTGTTTCTCAAAAAAACAGACTACGTGAGCAACTCACCGTTGTTCCATTTGCCTTTACCAGGACCAGGACTGTTCTGCGTGTCCCGCCATCTGCCTGACTGTACCGTAACCACGGCCTTTTGTCGCTTCTGTTTTGGGGGAGGTGTTTTCACTGGAAAGCTGGGTTCACTCTGGCAGCGGCAGCGGCGACGTACGCACGTCATTTAATCAACTTGTCTGGATTTTTGCAGGTTGGTGGAATTTCTTATTCTGTGCTGTAGCATAGCTCCTCCCCTGTCGTCGCTGTTGCTGCCACGAGTCTTGTAGTGCTTTTACCTTGTTGTGACTACTGGTTAGAGTGTCGTATATGCCATATCTGTGCCGCCTTTAGGCTATGGAGGGTTCTGGCTCTGGAAGCCTGCGCGATGTCGCAAAGTCTCTTGCTGATAAGCAGCCAGGTACTATAAAGGAAGTCACAAAAGTGTTAGTTGAACTGACAGCTAAGCTTGAGGCGTTTGCGACGGACATGAGAAATGTCGTCGGTGGTGTTGCTAACTCGAATACAGAGATTCGCAGTGAACTTGGAGCCATTCGCGACTCCATTGGCTTTATGAACGATGGTTTCGAACAATTCAAGAAGGATGTTGACGGGTTCCGTCGCGAGCTGACTACAGTGACGGCTGAAAATCAGCGATGTAAAAGGGAAAATGAGCAACTAAGTAAAGAACTGAAAGAAGCAAAGAGAGAAATAGTTGAGCTGAAACAATACAGCAGGAACATGAACCTTGAGGTTAAAGGACTACCGTTAGTTGCAAACGAAGATCTGAGAAGAAGTGTTGGACAAATTGCCACATGTATAGGCACAAGTGTCACGGACAACGACATTGATGTAGTACATCGTGTCCCTTCTAAAGATAAAAACAAACCAAACGTGATCATAAAGTTTTCGACTAGGTCTGCACGAGACAGAGTACTCTCTGCTGCGCGAACCGCTAAGTTAAGCACTGGGACCCTGGGCTTTGAAGAGAGTAATCCTGTATATATCAATGAGCATCTGTGCGTTGAAAACAAGCGTTTATTGGGTAGAGCTCGACAACTGAGGCGAGAAAAAGAATGGAAGTTTGTGTGGGTGTCACAGGGAAAGATACTGATGCGGAAGTTTGAAAATTCGTCTGTCCTACATGTTACCTGTGACTCGGACCTAGACAAGGTGCGTTAGGTTACCCGTTATTGCATACTCAACGCCATTTATGTCATGGTGCCAACAGATAGAATGGCTCAAGAACAATCTAGGAACCTATGGTTCTTCTTGCTTTTCTCTATATTTTTGAAAACAGTTAACGGAGCGATTCTTCAGACACCCACGCACATTTTCCGAATCTATGCGGCTTCGTACCTAGCAAATGTGCCTGATAGTGTCCTTATGTATGTAAGCTCTAAACTACTGTCGGAAACAGTTATTTTTATGAACGTTAACCTTTTGACCAATATTGTACACCTTAGAGTCTATAGTACATCAGTGTTGCACTCATATGTTCTTGCTTGCTACAGTGCTGTGGTTGAGGGCGTCACCCACATAAAAATTAAATTCCCCTTAATATTCTCTTCAGCAGTTGGTCTTGCATATATAACGTCTTATTCGTCTATGCCAACGGCACTGTTTCTACATTGCAATGGCTGTCTTTTTTTCCTGAGAATTAAGTTTCAAAATGGCTCTGAAATGTACTAGTCCCTCTCAATTAAGCACGATTGTTGCGCATCAGCGCCTATCGACTCTGAGTTTCCTGCATATGAACATACAGTCAGCCCGTTCTAAAGAAGACGAATTGTGGAATTTTCTAGATGAATTTAAATTTAAATTTTCTGTCATTATGTTGACTGAAACTTGGTACTGCAATGAAACCGATATAGTGCATATTGATGGGTATAATGTGGCCTATATAAATAGAGAAACTAGAGGCGGTGGTGTATGCATGTATGTGGAAACAAGTATTGACTATCAGTATATTGATGAATGGTCTCGATGCTGTGAAGACATTGAAATTCTGTGTTTAAAATTCGAAAACTCTCTATTTACTGTTGTGTATAGACCTCCTCACGGCAACATCAACAAGTTTCTTCAATATTTAGATGAATTCTTTTGGTTTGTTAATGAAAATAATTATACATTAGTACTCGGAGGTGACCTCAACATTGACATGCTCACAAAGACTAGCAAACAAACTGACCTGTCATATCTACTTCTTTCGCATGGCCTTTCAAATGTTGTAACTACCCCAACTCGCATTACAGCTGCTACAGCCACCTTGATAGATCTATTTATAACAAATTTTGCTAACCTACTACACCATGGTCCGATAAGTATCGCTATCAGTTATCATTTACCAATTTGCCTAATTACTACGGTTGAAATTAAACAGAGGCACCCGGTGAAATCAGGCGTTTATTTCCAAGACATTAATTCACAATCTCTTTCTTGCTTTCGTGACGAAATAAGCTCGTTGAGCTGGGATGACATACTCTCCTCTTCATCACCTGATAGCGCCTATGACCGCTTCATTAAGATCGTGTGCACAGTATACCAAAAACACTTTCCTTACAGGCACGTAAAAAAACCTAAACACGCTCGCAAGCCATGGATCTCCTCTAAGCTAATCAAAATGATAAATGAAAACAATAGGCTGTACCATGCGTTTTTGAATAGCCGTGACCCAGATGATTTGAAGCGGTTTAAGAAATATCGAAATAACCTGACTAAGCTGCACAAACAAGCTAAATGCGACTATTACTACTCCATGTTCGATGGTATCGTTGATGCAAAACAGACTTGGAATAAGCTGAATTCTGTTATATCATCAAGGCAACCCGCCAGTACTATTAAAGAGCTCAAGGTTGGTAATGAGGTTCTTAAAGATGAAGCACTCGCCAATAAATTTAATGATTACTTTGCCTCTCTAGTTGAAAGCACTTATGATCAAGATGCCTTGATGTATTTGCCCAGTCCCCTTACACATTCTTTGTATATTGATGAGACTGATGACACTGAGGTTTTAAATGTGTTCAAAAATTTTAGGCGATCTAAAAGTGAGGATATGCATGGATTAAAAATACAACCAATTCTTTTTGTTATTGACCTGCTCACCCCTTGCCTCACTCACATTTACAACATCTCCCTAACCTCTGGCATTTTTCCTCAACAGATGAAAATCGCAAGGGTAGCTGTGGTTTACAAAGGCGGAGAAAGGGAAAACTTAAGCAACTATAGACCACTCTCAATTCTTCCACTGTTTTCAAAAGGTTTAG
Source organism: Dermacentor variabilis (assembly GCF_050947875.1). Lineage (NCBI taxonomy): Eukaryota > Metazoa > Arthropoda > Arachnida > Ixodida > Ixodidae > Dermacentor > Dermacentor variabilis. The sequence continues at coordinate 2,189,899 of NC_134569.1, forward strand.
AAAAAAATATTCTCCTTAGGATGACTGCCTTTTTTAACAAGTATTCTGTTTTAACACCATGTCAATATGGCTTCAGGTCAGGCTGCTCGACTGAAACTGCTCTTCTTAAACAAAAGGAACTAATTTTGAAAAATATAGAGGCGAGGAAACTAACATTGGGAGTATTCCTAGATTTCTCAAAGGCCTTTGACAGAATTAACCATGGAACACTATTAGAAAAATTGAATTGTTATGGTACACGCGGAACAGTTTTAGATTTAATTAGAAGTTACATAACCAATAGAAAGCAATGCGTATCAATAAATAGAAAATTATCTTCGTTTAAACTTATTAAGCAAGGCGTGCCTCAAGGTAGCATATTGGGACCACTTCTATTTATCATTTACATAAATGACATTGTTAATATTGATGTTTCGATTACCTATATTATTTACGCAGATGATACTAGTTTATTCTTCTCAGGAACTAAGGAGGATCAACTCATCAATTTTGCAAATGAAATACTTCACAAGATATATAACTGGTCTGTAAAAAATTCTCTCCAGTTAAACTGCTCCAAGACAAAAGCGGTCCTCTTTAGAGCGAAGTCCACGCCTTGTGATCTAACCCAATGCCTCACACTCAATGACACAAAAATAGAACTTTCCGCTACAGCAAAAACATTGGGTGTTATCTTCCATGAATTGATGCTATGGGACCACCACACCGATTACTTACGAAATAAACTTAGTAAAGCGTTAGGTATGTTGCGCAGATGCCAGAGGCTACTACCAATACCACAGAAACTTATGGTTTATAACGCACTATTTGCTTCTCACCTGCGCTATTGTAACCTGGTCTGGTCAAATAGTACTAAGAAATCATTAGGTAATTTAGTTTCAGTTCAAAAGAATGCCTTACGTGCTATTTCAGACTTACCTTACAATGGACATACGCGTGACATATTCCGGAAGTTCGATTTTACGTGTAGACCGCCTTTATGAGTATCAACTTATGTGTTCTTTTAAACGTGACATGGTTAAGGGTACTAATCATATCATAAACATCGCGAACTTGCAGCGGAATCCTTCTTTTCGCCTAAATCGATATACGGAACACTGGGAAGTCCCGCGCCCTCGGACTAACTATGGCCTTCAAGCACTCTCCTACTGTCTTCCCTCTACACTTAACAAATATAGTCTAAATGATGTAAACATACGCCATATATCCAAGAGCACATTACTACAAAAATTTCTGTGAATAATTAACTTTTTGGTTTGACGGTTGAAAAGTATTTCTTTGCTATTTCTAAGTTGTCATTTCTGGTTTTCATGCATACATGTATGCGTATGTGCATGTGTGTATGTATAAGTATATGTGTATATATATATATATGTGTGTATATATATATATGTATATGTGTATATATATATATATATATGTGTGTATATATATATATGTATATATATATATATATATATATATATATATATGCGTCTGTGAATATGTATATACTGACCTTGCCACAAGAATGTACTACGAATATCTTGCCATGTTGCTGCCTGTTGTTCATGGGGAGGTGGGACTAGTCAAGCTGCCGTTATGCAGCTTTTATCCTGCCATCCCTACCGCTTTGTATATATCAGTGTACTTATGTGGTAAATAAACTTCTTCTTCTTCTTCTTCTTCTTCTATTAAATGGTTTTGGACATAAGGAACTAACGCTAGGAATTTTCGTAGACTACTCTAAAGCATTTGATAGGCTAAATAATAAGACTTTGCTTACTAAACTAGAACATTATGGGTTTCGGGGCATTTCTCTCAAACTCTTACAATCGTATCTTAATCACAGAAAACAACTAGTTTCGATTTCATCAGAAGACTCACGTCTCCGGGAAATTACACAGGACATTCCCCAAGGAAGTATACTAGGGCCAGTATTGTTTAATATATATGTTAACTACATTGTCAACATTTCTAATGACGCTAACTTCATCATTTATGCGGAAGACACCAGCCTCTTCTTTCAGTCTCGCAATATCGGTGCTCTCTCGTTGTTGGCAAATATCGCACTGGAACAATTGACCGAACGGAGCAAGGTCAACGCTCTCAAATTAAATACAACAAAAACAAAAGCTGCTATTTTTGCACCTCCACAAAAACATCTGAGTGAAGACATACTGTTGCAGGTTGGCTCTGAAGTAATTGAAGTTGTTCCTAACGTTAAAACTTTGGGTGTTATATTTAATAAAAAAATAACGTGGAATGAACATGTGGAACTTATTGCATCAAGTTTAGCCAAATCTTGCGGCGTGCTTTGTAGACTCCGTAAGACGATACCAACTAAAGTTAAGCTGGTCCTTTATAACGCACTATTCTCATCTCATTTAATGTATTGCCACCTTTTGTGGGGTACCACGTGAAAACAAAATATCAGTAAATTATTAATACTCCAAAAAAAGGCAGTTCGTCATATCGCAAACGCGCCATTCGACGCACATACATCTGAATTATTTTTAAAGTATAATATCATTTGTCTAGCAAGTTTATATGACGTTAACCTTGCCCTAAAATACCAGAGCTACATTAAGTATAATAATGAAGCGTTCTTGCGGTTGTGCAACCTAACAGAACCAACAGATATATCCTATAACATTAGGGAAAGAAAGAGATGGCAGCTACCGCTCTCCCGTACAAATTATGGATCAAATCGTCTATCCAGTCGCGTCCCATCCTTAATAAACTTCATGAAAACGGTATAGAGATAACTGACATTACTTGAAAAACAATACGAGACTTCCTAATTCAAACTGAGTAATTATTTTTTGAACGTTACTTTGGCTAGGGGAAGTCACTACCTACCTCCTTTAAATTAAGTAGTTTTTCGTTTTGATGCCGTTTTCGCATATAGGATGTAACCTGCAAGAAATTTATGCACATCTTCATTTGCTATCTATGTTTCCGCATGTTAAGAAAACGTTATATGATAAATTTTTCAGCAGTTGAAAATAACTATGTATTTCTGTTATATACTGTATATTCATATATGTCATTTGTACTCACTAACACACTGCTTTGTATCACTGATTGTACATTTCGCCTCACACGTTTTCACTTATACATTTGTACATTGCACAAACTGAAGTGTACAAACATTATTCTGTCCCCGTTGTCGTGGATATTGGCAAGAACCTTGTCAAGGTTCGAAAAAGCAGCTTTTAGTTCTTGTCCTAGTGTTCATTTTTTGTAAATGAATGAATGCTAAATAAAGTTTTATTTATTTATTTATTTATTTATTTATTTATTTATTTATTTATTTATTTATTTATTTATTTATTGACTGTCGCCTCTCGTCGGCCTCGCCTTTCCTCACGGCGGCATCCTCGAAGCGGCCACGATGAGCGTCCACTTCGTGCTGGAAAACTGCAAGGTCTTTTCGGCGTTGTCGCCTCTCGTCGGCCTCGCCTTTCCTCACGGCGGCATCCTCGAAGCGGCCACGATGAGCGTCCACTTCGTGCTGGAAAACTGCAAGGTCTTTTCGGCGTTGTCGCCTCTCGTCAGCCTCGCCTTCCCGCACTGCGGCATCCTCGCGGTGGGCACGATGAGCGCCAAATACGTGCTGGAGAACTGTAAGGTCTTGTCGGCGTGGTCGCCTCTCGTCGGCCTCGCCTTCCCGCAATGCGGCATCCTCGCGGTGGGCACGATGAGCGCCAAATACGTGCTGGAGAACTGTAAGGTCTTGTCGGCGTGGTCGCCTCTCGTCGGCCTCGCCTTCCCGCAATGCGGCATCCTCGCGGCGGCCACGATGAGCGTCCCCTTCGTGCTGGAGAACTGTAAGGTCTTGTCGGCGTGGTCGCCTCTCGTCGGCCTCGCCTTCCTGCACTGCGTAATCCTCGCGGCGGCCGGGATGAGCGTCCACGTCGCGCTGGAGAACTACAGGGTCTTGTCGGCGTTGTCGCCTCTCGTCGACCTCGCCTTCCCGCAATGCGGCATCTTCACGGCAGGCACTATGAGCGTTCACTTCGTGCTGGAGAACTGCAGGGTCTTGTCGGCGTGTAAAGAATACATTGTTGCGCCAAAAAAGGAAAATAAAGACTTGGGAAGGAAGAGTAAGAAAAGACAGATTGAGCGCTGAACTTCAACTGATTTTATTCTTACAGCAGGGCAGGGAGAATGAATAAATGAGCATGCGTACATCAGTGTTGCCTAGAGCGATTCCAGTGACGTTTTTAACTGTTGCAACTCGTTTTCAAACAGAAAAACAGACGTGTCACTAATACAACTCTTGCCTCTCTTTTTAATGTGATATGCCTCCAAAAGTTCTCTTGCTAACGTATCACCACTCCTGCCAAGTATCTTTATCTCACGCAGCAGTGGCTGGCATCTGCCTTCCATGCAAACCGTGCAATGCGCAGGTAAGTGCGCATTACCTTTATTGATTACAGACAATTCATGCTCCCGGGCCCGGTCATTAACACATCTCCCCGTTTGTCCAACGTAGGCTTTCCCACATTTTCCCACATTGTCGGCGTGGTCGCCTCTCGTCGGCCTCGCCTTCCCGCACTGCGGCGTCCTCACGGTGGGCACTGCGTCCGCTTCGTGCTCCTGAACTGCAGGGTCCCGTCGACGTTGTCGCCTCGCGTTTGCCTCGTGTTGCCGCAGGGCAGCGTCCTGGAACATCCGGCGCTGCGCTGCAGCGCACGTCGCACGCGCGGTGTTAAGAACTGCCTGCTGACGTGCAAGTTTTGCCAACCAGTTGTGACCGCTGGTGTCATCTTTTCCTGGAGCGTCGCCGCAAACCTCTAGCCGCGGCGTGACAAAGTCGACTGTGTGTCGAGAACAATGCGCGCGTCCTCCACTTTCCGTTGTCGGAGCCGAGTTCGCCGAAGCAGGCTTCGTGCCTGCACTCGCCACCGCCGCCCTGGTCTGCGACGAGCGGGGATGCGCCGTGGGAACGTCGACGGGGACCCCTTCCCACGCACCGTTCTTGCAGTGAGCCCCCAGTTCTACGAAGTCCGTGTGACGTCGGTTCCGGACCATGATCCTGTGTGTGTGTGCGTGTGTGTGTGTACGCCGTCCCGGGGAGAGGCGGCATGTTTACAATGGCTGGACGAACGTTTCCGTCCCCTTGGAATCAAGGGGGGACCGAGTGTTTATAAACCGGTGTTGTGCGGATGCTCGACACACTCTCTCGAGCAGCCATGTTAGACTGACGTACTTTCTCTCGCAGTCATGCTAGACTTATGAACTGTATGTAAATATCGTAAATAAACCCATATTCCTCGTTCTCGATGAGAAGCAGTCATCAACGTTCTCAGCGTGGATAATTTGGACGATGGCATGGGCCAGCTACCTTCTAATTCATGCCGAACTCCAACCTTGACAACTGATTACGAGCGATGGGATTGAGCCCCCAAACCTGACAACTGGCTGACAGCGGTGAGATGGACTTTGCGACGTGGTGCTGTGTCTGCGGTGAGTGCTTGGTTCTTGCTTTGACTCGCTAGGCTTCATTTTGTGGTTGTTCTGTTTAGAACAGTAGAGAAGCTAGATTGTTGAGTGCTACCTAGGTTGTGTTTTCCTAGGTAGATTTAGAGCAGGACCAAGGCAGTTAAGCACCAATCATGGAGTTAAGGACACTGCTGAGAGACGAATTGTTGATTGTTAGTGAGGAACTGGGCGTAGATGTACGCAAGGAAATGCTAAAATCGGAATTACTGAAGCTAATTTCCGAACATGCCCGTGAAGAAGAAATTGAAATGGGGTTGGAACTTCTCAAAAAAAGAGAAGAACGGGACAGAGAGAGAGAGAAGAACGCGAGTTAAGAAATGTGACACTTGAAATCGAAGGGAAACGTTTGGAGTCGTATCAAGGAAGCAAAGGGGCTCTGGGACGATCAATTATGGCATAATTATACCGCATGGACAGGTTATTAAAGCCATTTGAGGTCCAGACCGACATAGGCTGGTACGTATGCAATTTTGAAAGGACTTGCGAGAAGATGGACTTCGGTCCGAGTACTTGGCCACAGCGGTTGCTGTCTATGTTGCCGTGTGAGGCGGCGGAAGTAATCGCCAGACTCAGTGCACATGATGCATATGATTATGCGAAGGTTAAGGCTAGTCTCCTGAAGAAATACCGCCTTTACAGCTGCTTTATGAGCACAGGCAAGAAAGATAGCGAGGGGTATCCGGAGTTTGCATACGGCTTAAAGGCCAAGCTAGTCGAGTGGCTGAAAAGCGCGGAAGCGTACGACAGCAGAGTCATTATCATAGAACGCATGTGTCTAGAGCAGTTTTACAAAAGCATTCCCCAAGCTATGAAACTGTGGTTGCAAGACCGAGGGAATGCAAACACTGTGGAAAGCGCGGCGGAATTAGCCGAAAATTACGCAACGCGTAGAAAGTTGAACACCGAAGACGGTAATGGGGACGGTCGAAATGTACCGCGGAAACCATTTCTGTTCAAAAAGGGTTCGCAGACTAGACAATCGGAGCCCGTCGACGAGCGAAGAGAAACTTAACGGGGAAACCGCACAAAAGGGACAGAAAAGAAAATTCGTATCTTGAAGGCCAATACGCTGTTATAAATGTCACAAACTGGGACATATAGCTGTAAACTGCGGGAAGCCCAGCGTAGTTTTCTCCTACGTGGAGGAAAAAGGTGAGAATATGGAACTTTTAGACCCATATCTTCACGACCTGCAAGTTAATGGCAAACCATGCCGTGTGCTAAGAGACAGTGGCGCCATGATGGACATTGTCCATCCGTCTCACGTGACGGTAGATGACTTCACCGGAGAATCAGCATGGATCAAACAGGTTGTAGAAGAACACAGCGCGTGTCGGCCCATGGCCAAAGTCAAAATCAGTGTACCATTCGGGGAGCTAGAGACTGAGGCTGCAGTTTCCAAATTTTTCTCACTGCAGTACCCTTACATCTTTTCCAATCGTTCATATCGGTTACTGCGTGAAAAATGGCTTAAACTGGGAGAGGCCGTTCAAATTTCTGCCTTTAGCTTGTCGCAGGGCGAACCGAAATGCTCATGAATTTTGAAGAGTTCTTGGGTTTTTCAACTTCTCCCTACTCACCGCACACCTTGTTTTTCTTCCCCACTAGCAATTTAGCCCGCGAGACACTCGATTCTTGGTCTACGAGACAAAACAACTAATAACGCCGAACATCATTACCGACTGCCTGGGTAAGTCTGGCGAAAAGAGAAGCAAACACTCAGCACTCATCACACCGATGTTTCCGAACGTCCTCCTCTTTAGCGGTCCGGATCCGCTTTTTATGCCTGCGTCGTCATTGTTCATGGTTTCCACCAATCCGGCGTCAGGAGACAGTTTTAGTCGGGAAACCAATCCCGGCGTCGGTGTGCTGGTTGCCCCTTTCGGTGCGCCGATGTTATCGGTGAGCTGGGGCCCCTTTCGGTGCGCCTAGTCGGAAACGCACGCTCCTCCCTCGGCACAAAGAAGGAAAGTAGGAGGAACGCATATTGGCTCCGATCCCCGGCGTGCTCATGCCAGTTTGTGCGGCTGACAGGTGAGAAGAAGCGTAGCCTTGTACAGACCTTCACTCCGGCGTGGACAGGCTAATTTAGCCTGCTGACAGGTCTGAAGAATCGTAGCGTGAAGCGTGACAACTGCATGTCGGCGGGTGACATCCCCCCTCTGAATGGCCACCGGGCACAACAGCGGTCCCACTCTGCGTATTCTATAAAGAAATACTGTCTTTAAACCATTGTGTGCTTTCTGCTTGCCCAAGGTAATTATTTTGACAGTAAAAAACTGCCCTCGTTTCGAGAGCACTTGCAGAAATTTGCAGTAAGGATTCGCGTGGTGCATTACCGCAAGCTCTTGGACCAGTTGGTACATGATGAACTTGAACAAGGGTCTCCAGCGACACAGAAAGGACGCGCACACAAGGAAAAGGCGTTAAAGAGGGACGGACGGTGGACTTTCTACTGTACTTTATTGGAATCCCCATTGCCGCACATACCTTCCGATGCAGGCGCATCTTCAACTCCTCCCAAGACATGTATATAGATATCACCTCGAAAGTACATTACCACGCGAAAACAGCCGACCCATCCGCAACTTCTACTCCTCCCAAGACCCATGCGTCAATGTCAGTTTTTTAATAATATTTTACCTACCCGATAGGTAAGGACATTCCTTCTTGGTTAAACACAAAGACGTTTCACTGACAGAATTGTCTTTCTCATTTCCAACGGAGACGCTTCTAAGGTTTCGCATTCGTATCTGGTCTTACCCTTCTCTAAAATGGTCACACGACAAAACCCCTTGTACTGTTTTTATTAAACGCCGACAGCCTAACCTATGAGGAGCGCGCCGCGTTATCCCTCATACTACGCAAGAGAGGTGTTTCCAATAGATGGCGACTCCGCAAGTCCTCGCCGCCGCGAGATTGAGCCGCGATCATCAGTTCCCCTTGCACCCGGTCGCGGAATGCGCAGTTGCTGCCGCCTCACAACGCTGCCTCACCCCCTCCCACCCATCCCCCACGGTCTTTCGCGCGACGGAAGACGGCGCGTTTTCTCTCCGCTTTCTTGTGCACGCCAGACTGAGCCTCGACCGTCGGGTTCCTTCGCGTGCATTCACTCGCACATACAGCAGGCGACGCACGGCGACGGTTTTATCGCGCTTGGACTTTATACGGAACCTCACGGCGACGGCGGCGGCAGAAATGCGCTTGCAGTGTCCATATAATTGCTGTCTCAATACGAAAAAAAAACGATTCAGCTTTCCGACGTCTCCCTGTGTACCCCAACGGCGCACCACATTCAACCTTCAGGGGCCTGCACAGCTCGCCTTGTCATTCAGGACGTTTTGTGCGTACTCGAATTTGTCGTTTCTTTTATCTTGTTCGCACAACGTTATCTTGGGTTGGGACTTTCTTGCTTGAGGTTGTTGACAGCACACGTGCCGAACTTGACTTGTCACCGATGTGTGACGCCTCATCTGATAAGCCACCTTCTCGAGTGGTCGTCACCGCGGACACAGACAAACCTCCTTTCTCTTGTTTTTGAACCACTTTCTTGCGGCTATGCTACCTCTTCCATCGCCATGTTTGCGCCCTCCGAAGCCCTCACCTCTCACAAAAACAGCCTCCTCCCTTTTGCAGTTCTCGCAGTCGAAAATTCTTGCAGCGCCATTTATTTCACGATTCGGTTTTCTTCCACAGCCACCTCCTTCCGTGGCGACCGTACAGGTCGCTTTGATGACATTTATTCCGTCTACTCTACTCAACTGCCTCACGACACCTTAAGTCTTCTCGTCGGCAGCATTACTCCTGTTACAACCATCGATTCGTCCTCCATAAAGGCCTTCCTTCTGTCAATTGATTCCAAACTCCCACCTGCCCAGCGTACTCAAGTCTTGGAGCTCCTCGACCACGTTTGTATGTCATTCGATCATAAGAAATCTTCCTTGAGTCGCAACTCCGCCATCATTTACCACATTGACACCGGCAACCATGCACCCCATGCCAGCGTACATACCAATTTCTCACTCTGAACCTCGTGTCATTGATGAACAAGTCAACGACATGCTTCGTCGTGGCGTTATACATCCCTCACACAGCCCTTGGGCCTTTCAAGTTGTGCTGGTGAAGAAAAGGACGGTAGCATCACATTTTGCGTTGATTATAGGCGCCTTAACAAGATCATGTGAAAAGACGTTTATCCGCTTCCCATAATCGACGATGCCCTCGGTTGTTTGTAGGCAGCAGAGTTCTTTTCCTCTTTGCACCTTTGACCTGGTTACTGGCAGGTCTCTATGAATGACACTAACCGTCCCAAGAGTGCTTTGTAACCCCAGATGGTCTGTGTAACATGATGCCATTCGGCCTTTGGAATACGCCTGGCTATCTTCGAACGTCTCGTGGACAACATTCTTAGAGGCCTGAAATGGCACACCTGTCTTTGCTACCTGGACTGGTCCCCACCCACTATTCTGCGCCACTTTCACCCGGACGCTCCTACCTAAATCCACACGGAAGCTAGTGGAGTAGGCCTCTGCGGTAATCTTGCCCAGCATAAGTCGGGCTTCGACGAGTACGTCGTCTCTTACACCAGCCGCGCTATCACCAAAGCAGAAAGGAACTATTCGGTCAGCGAAAAAGAATATCTTGCAATCGCTTGGGCAATCACCATGTTTCGAGCGAGCTTACGAATATGGTCATCCATTCGACATGGTGACTGATCACCCCGCCCTTTGCTGGCTGTCGTCATTAAAACATGCATCTGGTCGCCTAGCGTGTTGAGCGCTTCGTCTACAAGGCTATGACATCCGTGTTGTCTACCAGTGAGGCCGTAAATATTCGGATAACGACGCTCTTTCGCACTGAGCACTGCCCGATGAGTATGGTGCTCAGTCTGTCTCCAGCTACGATTCTTCGTCTCGTACATTCGCTGACATGCCAGCAAAGCAACGCCGGGATCCTTGGATAGCGTCTCTATTTACCTCAACCTTAACGACGCGCCAACGACCGCTCGCTTCGGCGCACTACTCTCCACTTTGCCATCTGCGAAGGGCGCCTGTACCGCCGCAACTACTTACCTGATCGCCGTACGTGGTTGCTAGTGATTCCTCGCCATCTAGTTTCCGACATTCATGAAGTGCCTGCTGGGATTTATGGTTCACGGCCAACGCCGCCGACGCCGACACCGACGCCGACGACACCGGCTTTTCTGCGACACGAGCTCCTTAACGCTATCGCGTTAAAAAGATGAAGGAGAGAAAGACAAGACGAACGTGGCAAGGGGAAAGAAAAGTGAGTGCGGGGCTCAGAGCCGCGCTCTCAAGTGCGTCGCATTGCAGTAGTCTAGCAGTACTGAAAGAGCGTGCTTCACGATGGACGAGTGGGCTGCAGGGAATAGCAGCGCGGTCGCCGTATCGCAAGTGAGTCCCAGTCGCCGATAGACTGTACACAAGCCCGTGCGCTCCACATCGAAGGCAGGGCAGTGAAGTAGCAAGTGGTCGAGCGTCTCCAAATCGGCGCAGTTGCTACACGCGGGGTAACAAATTCCCTGCAGCCTGTTTGTTATAGCAGCCGTCTTGTAGCAGCCGACGCGCAGGCGAAGCAGGAAAGAGCGGTCCGCCCGGGAGAAGCCCACGCGGGGGAGGAGTCGAAGTGACGTATCTGAGGCGACGCGCTGGTCCGGGTCCATTAGCAATCATTCTTTTAAATCATTCTGTTTTTGCTATGCGGACGCGCCTCATCAGACCTAGGGACGCCGGAATCACCGAACGATCACAGAAGTTGGACGCGCTATACGCTCATAACTAGCGTTTCAGGTGAGCTTAGATGAAGCGAACGCTTAATTCAATAGTTCCTGGTGATGAAAGATGCCTCATGACCTCGAGCGTACCGGAATCTTGGAAGAACGCTAACATAATCCAAATTCATAAGAAAGGGGACGCCAAAGACTTGAAAAATTATAGACCGATCAGCTTACTGTCCGTTGCCTACAAACTATTTACTAAGGTAATCGCAAATAGAATCAGGAACACCTTAGACTTCTCTCAAGCAATGGGCCAGGCAGGATTCCGTAAAGGCTACTCAACAATAGATCATATTCACACTGTCAATCAGTTGATAGAGAAATGTGCGGAATATAGCCAACCCTTATATATAGTTTTCATTGATTACGAGAAAGCGTTTGATTCTGTCGAAACCTCAGCAGTCATAGAGGCATTACGGAATCAGAGTGTAGACGAGCCGTATGTAAAAATACTGAAAGATATCTATAGCGGCTCCACAGCCACCGTAGTCCTCCATAAAGCAAGCAACAAAATCCCAATAAAGAAAGGCGACAGGCAGGGAGATACAATATCTCCAATGCTATTCACAGCGTGTTTACAGGAGGTATTCAGAGACCTGGATTGGGAAGAATTGGGGATAAAAGTTAATGGAGAATACCTTAGTAACTTGCGATTCGCTGATGATATTGCCTTGCTTAGTAACTCAGGGGACCAATTGCAATGCATGCTCACTGACCTGGAGAGGCAAAGCAGAAGAGTGGGTCTAAAAATTAATCTGCAGAAAACTAAAGTAATGCTTAACAGTCTCGGAAGAGAACAGCAATTTACAATAGGCAGCGAGGCACTGGAAGTCGTAAGGGAATACATCTACTTAGGGCAGGTAGTGACGGCGGATCCGGATCATGAGACGGAAATAATGAGACGAATAAGAATGGGCTGGGGTGCGTTTGGCAGGCATTCTCAGATCATGAACAGCAGGTTGCCATTATCCCTCAAGAGAAAAGTATATAATAGCTGTGTCTTACCAGTACTCAACTACGGGACAGAAACCTGGAGGCTTACGAAAAGGGTTCTACTCAAATTGAGGACGACGCAACGAGCTATGGAAAGAATGATAGGTGTAACGTTAAGGGATAAGAAAAGAGCATATTGGGTGAGGGAACAAACGCGAGTTAATGACATCTTAGTTGAAATCAAGAAAAAGAAATGGGCATAGGCAGGACATGTCATGAGGAGGGAAGATAACCGATGGTCATTAACGGTTACGGACTGGATCCCAAGGGAAGGGAAGCGTAGCAGGGGGCGGCAGAAAGTTAGTTGGGCGGATGACATTGCAGTTTGCAGGCATGGCATGGCCACAATTAGTACATGACCGGGGTTGTTGGAGAAGTATGGGAGAGGCCTTTGCCCTGCAGTGGGCGTAACCAGTCTGATTATGATGATGATGATGATGAAAGATTGTGAAAGCGTAGCCATCACGATAATTCATAGTGAAGTGGGAACCATGGATTTGGCCATGTTCGCTATATCTTAACGTCGCTGGTTAGCGGTCGCACTAAATCCCGAAGATCGTGTGCGGCCACAAAACGCAAACTCTCCTTTTGCGTACTGCGCATGAGGCCTAGGGCGCACGCAATGAATTGCGCGCGCTAAACGCTAGCTCGCGCTATACTAAAGCTCTACGATAATTCTAAGCACATTCGAGGGAGCGCCCCATCGCATATGTGCCCCGCGCGCCCAATGTGATCTGCTGTGCGCGCGATGGCAGCCACCCCGCAGCGACAGCAAGCCGAAACCGCGGTTCGCGTTCTACTTTCATGAGCGCTATCTTACCCTGCGCCGTATAGTCAAGGCTGTCTCATCTGCTGATTTTCCGGCGCGCGACAAACATATAATGTTGCACAGATCGGCAAGACAGAACGTACATAGCCCTACGCACCTGCACGCGCTGCCCACTGCAGGCTCTTCTCAACAACCCCGCTGTCTCGCGCGCGCATTGTCGTGGTCCATCGAGTCTCTTTCTCTTCATATCAGTCTCGCTACGCCGCGACACACCTGCTTACTCATGTTTACTACAATTCCTAGTGCTCCTAAAGCTACTAGTCTTACTACGTTTAACATTCGAATGTGTTACTGTCGCATTTATTGCTTCGTCCTTGCGGCGAAAGGGTGACTTTTCTTTCATTGCGATAGCAATTACATGCACACTCCAAGCTCATTGCTGCCGTCAGCGTCGGCGCCGCCGTGAGTTTCCGTATATAGTCCAATGCAATGACGAGAAAACCATCGCCACGCGCCGCATGCTGTATGTGCGAGTGAAAGCGTGCCAGGATGAGCATGCGATCGCGGCTCAATCTCGCGCACGAAATGGAGGAAAGCGGGGAGGAAACGCGCCGTCTTCCATCGCGCGCAAGGCACCGGGGGCAGGGTAGGGTGCAGGGGCGCATTGCACTCCGGGCCGCTGCATTAGGTGTATCCTGAAAGCTATCTGCGACTGGTACGAGGTCTGCCGTCGGTAGGAAGGGGGGCATTCTATTGCGGACGGCGTGGGCGTTCAGACCGGGATACATGGGCGGCCAGGCCAGGCGTGGGCGGCCAGGCCGCTGTATCTTGAAAGTCACCCGCCGCGCGCTGTGTTTTCTTGGTTGGGTTCGTGTTGGGGGGGGGGGGGGATGATCTGATGATGATTTTTGTTAACCTGAAGTCGCATTGGGCATGCTTCAACTCTCAATGAGCAAAAGAAGGTTCATCTTGCAAGAATTTTCTTAGGTCGTAGCATAGGTCCGCATTCAGTTTTTGGTACCTGATCAAACTGAAGGAATGATTGCCGGTTTGTTCCCAAAATGTGTTTCAAAGCGCGGCGTTGTAAATAGTAGACTACAAGGATGCGTTGAACAGGACAGTACTCTCATTACGTACATGTTTCCAAGAAGTAGTCTTCTGTGTTCCAAAGGCAACTGGTTGGTTTCTGCATACAAGCTTGGTATGGGAGACGTACGAAACGCGCCGGAACACAGGCGTAGTCCAAGATGACGCAGCGGGTCAAGAACCCCTAATGCCGGCTTTCGAGCTGAGCCATACACAAAACATCCGTAGTCAAATTGTGACCGGAAAAGTGCATTGTATATGCAAAGCAGACATATTCTATGCGAACCCCATGATCGGTAGGATAGGTGCTTTATTAGATTTAAGTATTTGAGAGATTTCTATTTAGCATACACGATGTGCGCTTTGAAGTTAAGCGCCTTGTCAAAAATTACACCAAGAAATTTGTGTTCATTCTTTACTGTGATTTGCTGTCCTTTAATATGTAATGTTGTGTCCGGTGCGAGCCTTGGGTATTGAGTGAAAGGTACGCATATTGTTTTTTCTGCACAAAATTTAAAAGCATTTTCATTTGCCCATCGCACTATAGAGTTTACGCCAAACTGTAGTTGGCGTTTGCAAGAAACCATATTACAAGAGGAGCAGCAAACCTGAATGTCATCGACGTATCAAGAATACATTAAGGAAAACGGAATAACTAGTTATCGAGTTTGAGCGTTGAGCTTCACTAAAAATAGTGTAACACTTGATACACTCCACCTTGCGGCACTCCATTCTTCTGTATAAAACAGTTAGAAACAGTTCCTCCAAACATCACCTGAAGAAGTCGGTCCTCTAGATAGCTTTTGATTATACCAAGCATGTGCCCTTTTATTCCATATCTGTGCAAGTCCATTAAAATGCCATGTCTCCACGTCGTATCATACGCTTTTGATAAGTCAAAGAAAACGGAGACGCAATGTTGGCTTTGGACGAAATATTCGCGGATTCTTCTTTCAAACTTTACTAGTTGGTCGATTGTACTGCTATTGGCTCTAAAGCCACATCGGTACTGATCAAGTAACACGCTACTTTCCAAACGGTGCACAAGCCGTTTGTTAACCGTTCTTCCAAATGTTTTTTTCTAAACAGCTGGTGAAAGCAATGGGGCGATAACTGTACGGGTCAGAGCATTCCTTTCCAAGTTTAGAAGTGGTGTAACTATCGCCTTCGTACATGCTTTTGGAAAATAGCCTTCCGCCCACAACCTGTTCAAGAGGTGAAGGATTGTGTCGTATGCGTTCATGTGTAGGTGTCGCAGCATTTCGTAGTGTATGTTGTCCGCAACTGCTGAATGGCTCTTCCTTAAATTTATCGCGTCGAAGAGTTCAGTTCTTGTAAAACGACAGTTATAGGGTTCAGTGCCATTCAGTAACGTCCGAAGATTTTTCTTTTCTGAAGTGGACTTTATCTTAAGAAACTCCGGAGTGTAGTGAGCGTCACTCGAAATTGCAGCAAAGTGCTCTCTAAGTATATCTGCTTGCCCTTTAAGATTCGTTTCCTTGTCAAATATCGGCGGCGTGTATTCTTTATCAACACCGTCAACTTTTCTTACTTTTCTCCAGACTAACTTACTTGTTGTGCGACTGTTTATCGAGCTCACACATTTCACCCATGACGTTCTTTTTGCTATCCGTCTTTCCCTCCTAGCCTCCCTGCGCTTTTCTTTAAAAAACAAT
Organism: Dermacentor variabilis; assembly: GCF_050947875.1. Classification (NCBI taxonomy): domain Eukaryota; kingdom Metazoa; phylum Arthropoda; class Arachnida; order Ixodida; family Ixodidae; genus Dermacentor; species Dermacentor variabilis. The sequence goes on from NC_134569.1 coordinate 2,205,710, forward strand.
AAATTTTCGAAAGTTGGGTACCTGTTTAGTCGAGACCATGCACAGTTTGGTTTCCTGCGAGCTTTATCACATGCATCATTCCACAACAGTTTTGGTCTACGTGGAAGCTTTCCTTGTGAAAGTGGTATGGAGTTTTCAGCTGCATCTAAAATTTGTTTCGTTATCGCATCACATAAGTCACGAATATCGAGTTCGATGGTACTGTCAATCTCTATTTCAGAGTTTTCTAAGAAAGAAAAAAAGATCCCAGTCTGCTTTATCAGGCTTACATCTCTGTCTTCGTACTGGCATTGTTGGAGGCGTGTCAATCGACTTGAATACTATAGGGTAGTGGTCGCTGCCACGTGGGTTTTCCCTTACGTCCCAAGAAAAAAACGCAGCAAGTGACGGCGTGCCACAGGAGAGGTCAATGCTTGAAGTAGATTGTATTTTCGCAATATGATATGTTGGGTTTCCATCGTTAAAAAGGTGCACATCGCAGTTGTTTAAAATCTTTTCTACCATTTTCCCCCTCGCGTCGTTGTGGCTACTGCCCTGGTTTTGAAGTTTTTTTTGTAGCGCAAAAAAAAAAAACACTAGTACCTAAAAAAGAGAAAACAGGACACACACGCAGGCGCTAACTTCCAACAACAATATTATTCTGGGACGGGCGGCACTTTATGCCTTTACATTTTCTTGCTTTTAAGCGCGTGTCTACTGACAAGCTAACATGATAGTATGATAGTACAACTCACTTGCAAACTAGGCATAAGCTATTACGTTTAACGCATGTGCTGGAATTCCAAATCTTTTTTTGATAGTGACAAGGACGACTGCCTCACACAGTCATTGCCAAACTCTTCAATATGAGCACTTTCAATGATGAGATGAGTGAATTCAGATTTGCTTCTTCCGATAATAACTGTATCCTCGAATCGCGGAACGCATCCGCACTTACGACACTGAATTGCGAGGCAACCATCCGGCGAAGCCTTGTTAACTTTATTGCAGTGCTCTCGAAGCCTATCGTTAATGAATTTGCCGGTTTGTCCTATATAACTCTTTCCACAAGGCAATGGAATTCGGTAAATGACACAGGTCCTACAGTTAACGTACCCTGTGGTAAGGTTAGGTATCGAACGTTAACTGGTTTATCAGTGCCGCACTTTGTAGGAGAAAGTGTGGGCACGGCGCGGGAATCGTGAACATGCGTCTGAAACACCCGTTTCTGTTTCTTGTGCAAGCCGTTCTTTTCGTCAAAGGCGCCTCGACGTCAACTGAACCACGTGTCAATGATTCCGTGGTGGGAGTGATGGAGCAGCAGATACACTGGCTCAACGTTTCCTTGACAAGATCAACTCCGGAAATGGTCATGCGCGGCGGTGCTACTGACGTCGACAGATTTTCAGCGCCACCATCGGCAACGTTGCCTTGCGACAATGCTATAAAAGAAGAAGCATCACGGATCTTCGCCAGTGGGCACGGCGCGGGCCTCGTGAACATGCGTCTGAAACACCCGTTTCTGTTTCTTGTGCAAGCCGTTCTTTTCGTCAAAGGCGCCTCGACGTCAACTGTACCACGTGTCAATGATTCCGTGGTGGGAGTGATGGAGCAGCAGATACACTGGCTCAACGTTTCCTTGACAAGATCAACTCCGGAAATGGCCATGCGCGACGGTGCTACTGACGTCGACAGATTTTCAGCGCCACCATCGGCAACGTTGCCTTGCGACAATGCTATAAAAGAAGAAGCATCACGGATCTTCGCCAGTGGGCACGGCGCGGGCCTCGTGAACATGCGTCTGAAACACCCGTTTCTGTTTCTTGTGCAAGCCGTTCTTTTCGTCAAAGGCGCCTCGACGTCAACTGTACCACGTGTCAATGATTCCGTGGTGGGAGTGATGGAGCAGCAGATACACTGGCTCAACGTTTCCTTGACAAGATCAACTCCGGAAATGGTCATGCGCGGCGGTGCTACTGACGTCGACAGATTTTCAGCGCCACCATCGGCAACGTTGCCTTGCGACAATGCTATAAAAGAAGAAGCATCACGGATCTTCGCCAGTGGGCACGGCGCGGGCCTCGTGAACATGCGTCTGAAACACCCGTTTCTGTTTCTTGTGCAAGCCGTTCTTTTCGTCAAAGGCGCCTCGACGTCAACTGTACCACGTGTCAATGATTCCGTGGTGGGAGTGATGGAGCAGCAGATACACTGGCTCAACGTTTCCTTGACAAGATCAACTCCGGAAATGGTCATGCGCGGCGGTGCTACTGACGTCGACAGATTTTCAGCGCCACCATCGGCAACGTTGCCTTGCGACAATGCTATAAAAGAAGAAGCATCACGGATCTTCGCCAGTGGGCACGGCGCGGGCCTCGTGAACATGCGTCTGAAACACCCGTTTCTGTTTCTTGTGCAAGCCGTTCTTTTCGTCAAAGGCGCCTCGACGTCAACTGTACCACGTGTCAATGATTCCGTGGTGGGAGTGATGGAGCAGCAGATACACTGGCTCAACGTTTCCTTGACAAGATCAACTCCGGAAATGGCCATGCGCGACGGTGCTACTGACGTCGACAGATTTTCAGCGCCACCATCGGCAACGTTGCCTTGCGACAATGCTATAAAAGAAGAAGCATCACGGATCTTCGCCAGTGGGCACGGCGCGGGCCTCGTGAACATGCGTCTGAAACACCCGTTTCTGTTTCTTGTGCAAGCCGTTCTTTTCGTCAAAGGCGCCTCGACGTCAACTGTACCACGTGTCAATGATTCCGTGGTGGGAGTGATGGAGCAGCAGATACACTGGCTCAACGTTTCCTTGACAAGATCAACTCCGGAAATGGTCATGCGCGGCGGTGCTACTGACGTCGACAGATTTTCAGCGCCACCATCGGCAACGTTGCCTTGCGACAATGCTATAAAAGAAGAAGCATCACGGATCTTCGCCAGTGGGCACGGCGCGGGCCTCGTGAACATGCGTCTGAAACACCCGTTTCTGTTTCTTGTGCAAGCCGTTCTTTTCGTCAAAGGCGCCTCGACGTCAACTGTACCACGTGTCAATGATTCCGTGGTGGGAGTGATGGAGCAGCAGATACACTGGCTCAACGTTTCCTTGACAAGATCAACTCCGGAAATGGCCATGCGCGACGGTGCTACTGACGTCGACAGATTTTCAGCGCCACCATCGGCAACGTTGCCTTGCGACAATGCTATAGAAGAAGAATCATCACGGATCTTCGCCAGTGGGCACGGCGCGGGCATCGTGAACATGCGTCTGAAACACCCGCTTCTGTTTCTTGTGCAGGTGAGAAACGATCGCCCCGTTCATTGTTATAGAAGTAACAATGTATGTCTGCTCCTTGTGCCGTGCCCACGGCGAGTGTTTTCGCTGTTTGCCGCCCCATACCACCACTCTATCGGGGTGCTTCCATGCCTAGAAGCCTTGTTAATGCCTTTGTGTGAATTACTGCTGTTGATATGCGGCGATGTTGAACGGAATCCGGGTCCCATGAATGATCAACTTACGGAGATGCACAAATTAATGAAGGAGATGCATGAACGTTCAATTCGCATTGAAGCTGCACAGATGACGATGTCAAGCGACATCTTAGAGCTTAAGAGTAAGCAACAATCACTTACTAAAGATATTTCTGCCATAGTTACGCGCCTAGAATCTGTCGAAAAGCGGACATCTATTTTAGATGATGTACAGTGCGAATTAACAACAACGCGTAAACTAACTGAGCAGCTGGAAAGCGAGGCACTTACGCTACGCGTGCGTCTTGATGAAGCAGAAGATCGCTCTCGGGGGGACAATTTAGTATTTTTTGTATCGTTGATAACGCTTCTGAAACGGCGCAGCAGACAGAAGAAAATGTTTTAAGTTTAATTCACCAATCTCTCGAAATAACCTTATCTGCCGATAACATTGCGCGCGCGCATAGCATCGGGCGATTTTCTACCAACAAAGTTCGACCTATTATAGTAAAGTTTTCCACCTACAAAACAAAAAAAAACGATTTTTTCGAAGCGTCACAAGCTCAAAGGAAGCAGAGTGGTCATGCGGGAAGATTTTTCAGCCAACACTCGTCGTATTAGAGAGGAAGTAACTAATTATGCCAAAGAACTGAACTGCCCTTTCAAACTGCGCTATAACAAATTAATTGCTAATGACACATGCTACGGCTATGATTACAGTACTGACGCAGTATATGAAATAGGACCATCCAGACGCGCAACCAATGCCGCCAACTTCTCCCCGCGGCACCTTCGTTCTGGTCGCGCACAGGCTTCCTCGGGAAGCTAGGAGAAAGCGAGGGGTGGCGGTGCTTCCGCTAACAATAGCCACCTGATTGTGCTCTCTACTAACGTTCGCAGCTTTTTGTCGAAGAAAGATGAAATGTGTGCATTGATCAACGATTCTAACGCTGATTTCGTCGCGTTAACCGAAACTTGGCTTTCTGATAAAATACCAAACGAAGAGCTGTTTTGCTGTGAAACAAAATACAAAATATTTCGATGTGATAGGTCTAATCGATGTGGCGGTGGCGCTCTTCTTACTGTAAACATGGAAGTTGAAAGCTACGCTGTTGATATAAAGACTAGTTTGGAGGCAACGTGGTGTTGCCTCAACCTGGCTTTTAAAAAAAATTGTCATTGGTGTATGCTACCGCCCTCCTTCTGGGTGTTCCAATTTTCATGACGTCCTTCATGATTGCCTAAATCACGTAAACATTTTGTTTCCCGGAGCGCCAGTCATTCTACTAGGTGATTTCAATTTTCCTAACATTATGTGGTCAAATTCGTACTCATATTCATCGCCTAATTCAGCTGAAGCAGATCATTTCCTTCACATCTGCTCTGATTTCAGTTTGACACAGCTGGTTCAATTTCCTACACGCGTTGCAAATAATACATCTTCAATTCTTGACCTTGTTTTGACATCAACGCCGGAAATTCTATCTTGTGTGTCTAACACGCCTGGTATTAGCGATGATGTAATTATACAGGCAAATATTTCACTGCCTTTCTCACGCGCGCGAAAGCATCTCAAAACAATACGCGACTACAAAAAAGCGGATTTCGATACAATGAATTATGCTCCTTTTTAGATGAGTTTAGTACCTTGAACGATCTGTGCAAAGCAATTGGGACTTACTTAAAACGAAAATTTCAGAACTAACCTTTAAATACATTCCTACCAAGAAAGTTTTTTCGAATACGAGAGCCCCGTGGTACAACAGATACATAAACCGTCTTTCTAACCGTAAGAAAAGGCTCTATCGCGCTGCTATCAAATCTCGGTCGGATAAACGTTGGTCAGCCTATAAATCTGATACCACAACTTACTTATCTGAAATGAAACGATCTCAATTGTTTTTTAATCGCACCCTTCCAGAGATGCTAAAGAATAACTCTAGACAATTTTGTAGTGTCATACGGGGCAATGAGCGCAGTGCAATAGCTTTGCTAACAACAGAAGGACATCCAGTGCCTGACGTAGAATGCGCGTCCGTATTAAATGATACATTTGTAAAGGCTTTTTCTCACCCAGTAGTTACCAATGCACAACATACCTTGCCATTACGTCATTACTTGCCCATGGACGCCATCTTTATTACTTCTGAGTGTATTAGTACAATCATTAAGAAACTGAAAAACTCATCATGTGGCGTCGACAGCATCAATATAATCAAACATAATCAAGCATCAAATAGCCTGCATCGCTCTTTTTCATAAAATTTACTATCACAACAATCATCTCCGCAATCAGTTCATTAAATCCCCTCCTTTCATTTCATCAAGAATTCACCACCTCCAAAAAGTTGATGTTCCTCGTTGTAGAGCTGTAACCTATTCACATGCATTTTTACCTAGAACCACCTCCGAATGGAATCAGCTGCCACGAGCAGCTACAGCTATCATGGATACAACGCGCTTTAAGGATTTCTTGTACAACATGCTTAATATTGCTTAATTATTTGTATTGAATTTGTCCTTCTGTTTTTTGCTTATTGCTGTTTTAGCTTTAGATGTTCAAATTACTCTGCTTTATCTTGGATGCGACTGTTTCAGTTCATTTTTGTACTAATCTGGTGATTGTTCATGCTACTTATTGTGATTGTATCAACTGTTTTTCCAATTTTCGTCTGTAATATGCCCCTCCCCTCTGTAATGTGCAAACCCTGAGGGTAAAATAAATAAAAAAAAAAGGTTTTGTTACATGCAATGTATGTGTAGACTATTTTGTATTTTCTGAAATTATGAATCCTTGCCAACTAGCTCAGCTTTCTTTCTTTCTAAGCTTCATTTTCAGTACTCTGAGCCCTTTTCCTCGTTCCCCTACTTATCTGTACAATCCTGCTTCTTTAGCTTCCTTAAATGCGATATGTATCTTCCGCGCTAGAACTATGTCGTGGTTTACTCGTGATCGTGTCGTCCCATTGGAAGTACAAAGGAAGTGCGGCTTCCTTCAACTGGATATGCCAGGAGGATTGGTGCTATTCTTTCCACTGAATCGTGGCGCCAAGTTAGGTTTCACCAGGATTGTTTAAAGGTACGTTGCGCGGCCCTGGGAGACGGTCGCCATTGGAACCGCCTTTACGCCCTTTGCAACAGGTTAGCCAAGCAACACGCGGAATTCTTATGGAGGTTGAAACTTCCAGAGCTTCAACAAAGTAAGAGGATACCCTTTTCTAATTATTCACCGTCAAATAACGTACTGGTTCTCGGAAGAGCCATCGTAAGTGATACCCACGGTAAAACTCTTGCTTTAGGTCCTAAGCACTGTTTTAACCTTAACGTAAAACCAGTTCACGTTTGAGCATACGGCGTTGCATATCCAGGTTTGTCCCGGAAGAAAAACGCTCGCGCTGTATTTCAAAGTTCATTGCAAGCATTAAACAATCGAATATTCATATGAAGACGTCTGACCCTGTTCGACCATTGGTTAAATGGTGTGTGGAGCATAAACTTAGACCAGTAATATCAGACACTGAAGGTTATTTCGTAATTATGCCAGATGTTATGTTTTCATTAAATGCGATATCAGCTATAGAAAATAATTTTCAGCCAGTAAAACTCAAGCTTTCGGCAGTTGGGCAACCTGCAGTTGACCTCCTGTCAAGATACGGTTGTCCCTAATGTCCAGAAAACAAAATCTCTCACTTTAGAACTGTTTTTATGGGCGAAGACCCACATGCAAAAGATTCATTTTCGTGTTATAGTGTCAGAGAAAGGGACATGGCAGGTCTGTGTGGCTAGTTACCTACAGAACTGCTTAGCTTCACCAGGTTTTTCAGACCGCTTTTGTTTGCGTAATTCTCAGGCACTAGTTCGGTTTCCGACAGAGGAAATTCGTGGTGAGTCCACAGCTTTTAGTATGGATATCGAAGACTTGTATTACTCCTTGCCGCATGACGGGTTGTTAAATTCCGTAAATGAGTGCATTAAAGCGCAAGAGTCCGTTTTTATAGACAGATATGGTGTTTCCACGGAAGCTTTTCTAGAAATTCTGTCAATATACTTAAAGTCGACGCTGGTTGGGTGGAGAGATCGCGTGTTCTTGCAGTAATCAGGAATTTGTATTAGTTCAAAGGTTGCCCCTATTTTTAGTGATATTTACCTAAGCAAGATTGAAACTGCTTAGAGGAGGCCTTAAGCGATTGTCTTTTTAAGGTATTTCGTTACGCTGATGATTACCTGATTTTCTGCAATTTGGTTCTGCTGCTACCTCAGTAAGTGAGCAATTTAGACATAATGGAGGACCATTAGAGTTTACCGAGGAATTTCCTTAGAGACACGTAATAGTTTCTAGACATTTCCTTGGTCTTCGAACAAGATCACGTGTGTTGGCACTGCTATCCTATATCTTTGAAGCCATTGTTAAACGTTCAATCGAAGCATTCCAAAGTATTAAAAAACGGAATTGCCATGTCGTGCCTTAAGCCTTTTCTCACCAGATCGTGCATACACAAAATGAGCGCCAGTTTTATGCACAGGTCCGGCGCCTATTAGAAGCAGGTTATCCAAGCGTAGCAGTGGCCACTGTGTCTGAACGCCAAAAACAGTAGATTTCGACGGCGACGGACGTGATTACAAAAAGCACTATTAGCAAGAAAAGAGTAGTGACTATTCCTTACACTCATTAATTATCGCACAGGCTTAAAGAAGTTGCAAGTAGATGTGGTGCTAATGTTCTTTTTACTGCTCCCAATAAGCTAGGGAAGATGCCGCCGCCGTGCAGAGAAAAAAGGAGCAGGTCCATGGCAAAAAAGAACAGATATTTGTCCAGTGAAGCACAATAAGAACAGGTTTACTGACTGTCGTATGGGTGCGGTATATAAGGCTGCCTTTCCATGTGGCCATTTCTACGTAGGTGTTCTACGTAGGTGTAGGTCAGAGGATAATGAAACATAAGTCGTTAACCGGTGGATCGCCTTGTAATCTTTCCTTACATTGCCAAGATAGTAACTGTACGCCTGAGTTAGATGAATGCGCGATATTGTACAGGCATAGGAATGAAGATACGCGTCTTATGGGCGAGGCATGGCATATCAATGATGGCGGAAGTGCGTGTGTGAGTCAGTCTCCGCTTGCCTTGCATGGGGAGAAAATGAAATGCATTAACAGTTGCAGAAATAGAGGTTTTTTTTTTCTGCAGTGGCTGCGGTGCCAGCATTCCTTCTATATATGAAATCTCTAAACCTGACATGCTTTCTCAGACCCATTTCAAGTGAAGGCCTTCAGGTGAAGGTTCCTATCCTTGATGTGCTTAGTAGCACAAGCTGACGTGGCATTTTCTTGAGGTTGCACTATTTCCCGTGAACCATTGCTTGCGCGCAGGAGACTTAACTCCCGCTCTGAGTGCCATCTTCTGTCATTACCTGCTGGCTATCCTGCAAAGCACAAATCTTTCTTCTACATTCAGCAACGTGTTCCATGGTGACGTCTACAGTATACTTTTGCAGATTCCGTCCTTTGATGTTCCCATTTTGTTTATGCACAAACTTTGTTTGGCAGTAACCCTCATAGCAACAATGATATGCTTTCTCCTCCTCAGATTCGGAACACAACTCTGAAGCATCCTGTACACCACCTTTGGGCAAACTGCTCCCGCACTAGCTGGCCTTATTTCCGTATGACTGTGGACATTTGCTTGCGCCTACACATAAGCTCCTAAACTTCCACGTAACCATTCCTTCTGAGCTGCTACCTTGTGCAACGGACCTGAAGTTCCGGAGCATGATTTTTGGCTCGAAGCCAATCTTTTGTTCTGTATGATTGTCATGGTGTGGCATTATTCAATTAGGCGAAGCACCGATCAACGGGCGCCAAAAGCTCGTAGGAATAGGAACCGGCGAGCAAGACGGTTATTGCCGGCCACTCGGGCAAGCAGCCGCAAGATGTCGAAGGCAGGTTGAGATTATTGTATTTTTGTCGTCGGCGCGATCGTGACGACCTGACAGCTTTTTGCAGGAATCCCTATGTATTCTCTGGCCCGCGCCTGCATTCAGAAGCTACTAAGAAGGCAAGGGTGCAAATACTCGGAAATATGTGGTGTCTCTGTGCAAAACTGTGTTCGCGAATTACTGACAGCGTATGTGTACCGATGGCGCCGTATGGCCGGCTGCCGTCGTTTCTACTGTGTTTGTGAACGAACAATAGAGGCGCGCCACGGACTCAAGGGTGTGTGTGTGTGTGTGTGTGTGTGTGTGGTGCTATACAAGTGCGCAACCTCTACCAGCAGGGGGATTCACCATTTCCCTCGTCCCTAATTAAAAGGGTTGCGGCCAAGACCTTGGGAGGAGCCGGGATACAATTGGGTGAACTTAATTGGATCGTCATCAATATCTACCGTTCCCCGACCCAGGGAACTCGGGAAAGGAGAGGTTATTTAAACACAGGTTTCAGACAGAGCTTCGAAGCCTAGAAGCTGAGCCTACAGTCTGCTGAGAAGCGTCAAGGAGCTAGTGCCGTCCAGTATCGCATGGGCCGCCTAGGCGCGTCTGAACTGCGAGTTACTAGTTGATGTAGGAAACGACAAACCAACGTCTACAACGAAGCTCAAGGTAGTTCCCCTCAAGTTAGCTCAACCTGCTCGAGGGCAGGCGTCAGACCTAGACTCCCTGGAAACCCAGCCCAGCAATCGCGTCAATCGCAACGAGATCGGCTTGCCATTGTTCTTCGGGAAAGCTCTGCCGTTGACTGCACGCTTTATAGACTTGCTGTTGCTGCCCACCCATGCATACGCCAACATTTGTTTTCTTTTGAACTCTGTTTAGTTGGCCACCGTTAAGTGTGTTTTGTGTAGTGTTAATTTCTATATTTACTGGTAACTGTTCGTTGTATATCTTTTGTCTTCATCATCGATCTAGATTAAGTGCACCTGTTTTAGTGTTCTTCTGTTTATTGTGTTTCGTTTAAATTATGTGTCGCTTGAGTACAGAACGACAAACCTGCTTGTATACCCCGTCAACAACTTCGCGCCGACGGCGAAAGGGTGAGTAGCTGTGACAATGATGCTCGAACCAGCAGAAACCAGAACAATCGCCATTAAGTTAAGGCTATCAGCGCAGCATTTATTACGCTTACGTTTGTAGTAGAGACCCACTACAATTTGATTTGGCTGTCATCCTACTGAGGACTTTGGCACTACCTATCTTCCTTAATTCTCCAACGAGACTAACTTTATCAAGACTGGTTGACTTGATAACACTTTCACGGCAAGCGTCGCACAACATTACTGACACGCACACTCTGTGCTCACACAGCACATTTTCAACATCTCCACAGATCCCATCTGCTTCACGACACCTGTGATGCGCCATTCTGTTGACGATGTCGCAGCGGCTGAGACTGCAATTGACGAGCTCAACTGTCAGGTTTTTCCAAACCCCACGTCGTTCACGTCTTCCTCAACTAATCTCATAATTGCCGCTGTAATAATCCCAGCCGGAGCTCACGTACTGAATCTTCCGTCTTAGTCATTCTTTCTTCACGGGCCTACAGCTCTCGTGCTACATCTTTAGCAAGCTCAAGTGAACGCGACTCTGACAACGCTTCTCTATCATCGGCTAATTCAACTTATAGCTTAGCTCCTTTTCAAACCAATTCAGAAAATCATCAAGAGGCATGCTAAGCTACTCACTAAGTGAAACTAACTTTTCGGGGTCCATCCCTCAGCCACGACACACATGCAAGACTAACTCTTAACGCTGATAAGGAAAAGAGCTTAGTCCTGTCGTGGACGCCAGAAATGTAATGAAGTTGGGGGACTTTCGTCACACTTTGTTGTCGTGCCGCGCGATGAGGAAAGGAAGCAAGTAGTCGAACACATGATGAAGATACCAAACTACACTGATACAAACTAAATAAACTACATTTATGAAACTCACAAATACCAAACTACAATAAGAAAGGACGTCAAGGCACAAGAGATGTCATGACATGACATGACTAGGCTAGAAGTCCTAATGTTTCAAACATCACTTACAGCGCATACAGGGGCAAGGTCCCTTGTCCCTGTAAGCGCTGTAAGTGATGTTTGAAACAATGGAATAACAACTAGCCCGTAACCAAACCTTTGCTGTAGAAGTCCTAAGGCTGTCGTATGCCCGAGAGACAAACAGTTAAAAGAAGCTCACGGTAGAGTAGACAGGAGACGAGAGGTTGCTGGAGTGAAGGTGCCGTAGTGAGGGGTGACGACGTAGAAGACGCCTCCATGTTGGAGAGGGAGCAGAACATGGCTCTTCACAAACCAGGGACGACCGCTCATCAGTCAGCCTGCGTCCGAGTCGCAGTGCACGTTGCAGGTATGATCAGTCTGTCGAGCGGACGACTTGCGCGTGAGCCGCAGTGCTCGGCGCATATGCGGCCATTAGACAGGCCACGAACGGTGCTCCGCTGAACAGTCGAAAGGGGAGACGCCTTGCCAGCGATCCGCAATGCTCGCGGCAAGGGTTTACACAGCAGGCCAAGCCACCACGCTCCGAGCTGCAGTACTCATGCTGGCGAACGCCTTGCCCAAGGGCAACGGTCAGGCGGCAGCTCCACGGATGGCCTCGTTCCCTGGAGTCGTGATCGCCGACGTCCTACACTTCGGCCATCTGTCTTCCATCTCCCGCTGACTGAGCGCTTGTCTTGGAACGAAGAATTTTTCCACGCGCTCGCCATACATGGCCGCATCGTGGCACGGCGCATCTTCGGAGTAGCACAGGGCCATCGCTGATTTGGTGAGATCACGCGCATGCGGAGTCCAATGACAAAAGGACCCGCGCGGTCTTCATTGTCGTCGGTGTCGTTTTCTGTCCCTCTTCGCACTGGTAATCGTGTATGGTACCATATGAAGAACTTTATTGGGTCCTGAAGGTCAACCCTAGGTTGACGCGGACCGCTCCCACGTAGTAGTGGCGACGGACGGAACGGCTCTACAGTGATCGCTGTCCTCTGCCTTTGCAGTTACTGCGTTGGAACATTTCACCGTCTTCACAATCACTGCCTGCCTGCTGCAGCATCCCAATAAAAGCCACTCCCACGTATCAGCCACAGTTCTACGTCATCAGCCACGTCCCCGCCGCGCTGAATTAAAGAAGACGGCAAGCCTCGCACGAACACGTTTGCTCAGTAGTGATGACAACGGACGGAGCGGCTTTACAATGACCGGTATCCTATTCCTTTGGAGGTTGGTTTAATTTTATTACAGCCTATTTATCACATACTATATGGCGTCTGCCACCGCCACAGCTGCATATATTACTTGTAAATTTTGGTGCTAAAACGTCTTGTAGCTTTTGCTGTGAATCGAAATGTGCTTGGTATATAATGAGCTGCTCCCAGATAATAGTATGAATCCAACGTGCTCAGAATTTAACTACGGTTACCATTTGGGAACACGCTCGGGCACAAGCAATACTCACTTCAATGCTAAAAATGACGCGTCACAAAGAACATGGAAATGCCAAGCATGTCTTGTCTTAGCGGCCCGTAGCACTCAATGTGCAAGTGGTAACTTGCGGGATGAAAAACTACTCGAGGATGTTCTTATTGAAATTAAGCGAAAATCAGCTCAGTTGTCAGCAATTCAGAGAAGGGTAGATGGCCTTTTGTCAATTAAGGAAACATTCGACAAAATGGAACACTCCACTGAGCACCTGTCGATCTGAACAGTACGACACGGTATTTACACAAATGAAAAAAAAAACAGTCTGCAGAAACCATAAGCTTCGGGAAAAGAATCAATGTGGTGGAATGTGCTAACAACAGTCAGGAAGTTTCTGAATTAAAAAATCACGCCACCGCCTTCGAATAACACGGTAGAAGGCAGAATCTAGAAATTCAGGGATTGCCAGTTGTTGAAAACGAGGATCTCCTCGGCAGGGTGAATGAACTGACAAATAAACTACGCCTTTCTGAGTTCACCAGTGCCGACCTTGAAGCCTTGCACAGATTACCGAGGTTTTGTCATCCAAGCCTGGCAAATATTAGCGAGGTTATGCCAACCAAGCCTGGCAAAACCTCGGTAATATTAGTTCGTTTCCCATCACGTGTCATGCGCGATGAATGGATCGCAATGAAAAACGAGCTCACAGGTGCTAATTTGGCGAAACATTTCAGACTCAATTGGACACCTCTGAGTAAGAAACTTCTGTAGGCGAAGGCTCGGGAAATGCACCATGAATTTGCATGGCAAAAGGATGGAAAGCTTTTCATACGTAAGGCGTATGGCCAATGAGCAGTGCGCATGAATTGAGAAGCTGACCTTGGTAAAATTCGTCGAGTGGCCACAAGCTTGCACCGCTTGTACTTTCCTTGTTAACATTTCTGCTTTCGATGGCCGACTTCACTAAAGTTATGCTTCGCAATGTTTCTTCTTTTAAATCCCTAATGCATACCCTGCGCACAGGAGGGGATAACATGTCACTTTTCTACGCATATATAAGAAGCTTGAGAAAGAAGCAACGTGAAATAGAGGCATTTCTTGTATCACTTGATTACAGTTTTAACTTCATAGTATTTACGGAAACTTGGTTTCAGAATATACAAGATGTTCTACGCTTTGCCGGCTATAGGCCTTACGGTGTTTATAGATCAGGTCGAAGAGGGGGAGGAACTTTACTGTATATTAAAGATGACATTACTTGTGATATCCTGTCTCAATTTGCTGGTTTTACCGATATTATGAATCAATCATCGTAAAAAGTGCTGGAGCTGTTATTGTCTCAATTTATAGCCCACCTTCTGGTGAAATAAAGCACTTTTTGAATATATTACGTCCGTTTTTGAATACGTGCCCTTGCAATGCTCCATTTTGTTCTGGTTGGCGATTTAAACATTCATTCAAACAGACACTTCACAATCTGGCCAATCTTTAGACATAATGGAGTCATTCTCTTGGACAAATGTTATAGGTTCGCATACAAGAATAACGGGATTCAGTGAAACTCTGATTGATTTATGTGTAATTAGTCATCACTCGAAAAAAAGTTTACACTCTTTGGGGCTTATCTTGTCCTCAAACAATAATCGTGATCTGCTTTGCTTGCGTTTCCTCTTTTGAAAATTTAGCACTCGCTACTTTCCTGTCGAGAATGCTGTGTCAAGCTGATAACGCTCAAGCCGTTCGTGACTAGGAAGTACCGGGCTCGCAGCATTAAAGAAAGGAAACGCAGGCAAGAGAGATGACGATGATTGTTTGAGGACAAAATACAGCCCAAAGGGTGTAAACGCCCTTTAGAGTGATCTTGAACGTGATCTTATTCCTGGCATTTTCGCAATTGATTTGAGCGACCACTCGCATATATAGTGTATCTTTATTGTCCGAAAAAACAAACACACCCCACTTGTACTTCCCCATTTCCTTATCGCTCCTTTAATTAAACTGTATATCTGCTTTTCAGTCGGTTATCGAGCGCGCTCAGTGGTCGGATGTTACTAAGGAAGAAAACCCAAGCACTGCATGCGATATCTTTTTACAAAGAGGGAAGGAATGCTACGAAGGTTTTCCTTTGCGTTACGAAAAAAGAACATAGAAAGTGCAAAAAACCATGGGTAACAAGAAAGTTATATTATAGAATGGAAGTAAAACAAGTAGTGGCGCTGGTTGGTGCATAGCTTTCAAACGATAAAGCACCAAAACTGGCGGCACACTAGGAAGGAACAAAGACAGGAGCTCCTTGTCCTTTCTTTGTTCCTTCCTAGTGTGCCATCACTTTTGGTGCTTCATCTTTGGAAAACAGAATGGAACCCCGTGAAATCATGTACCATCACTTTATTAATCTAAAAGATATTTCTAAACGAATATAAGAAAATTCGAGA
This sequence comes from Dermacentor variabilis, assembly GCF_050947875.1. Classification (NCBI taxonomy): domain Eukaryota; kingdom Metazoa; phylum Arthropoda; class Arachnida; order Ixodida; family Ixodidae; genus Dermacentor; species Dermacentor variabilis. Next base: position 2,221,001 of record NC_134569.1, read on the forward strand.
CAAGTTAAAATATGATCTCGAGAAAGCTCGATCTGAATATTACAAAAATATGTTTATTGCTGTTTCTGATGATCCAAAAATAATTGGAACTCAGTAAGATTGCTTATTCATCATCAACAGAATAGCATCCCTGATGCACTAATTACTGGTGGTGTCGAATACAGTAAAGAGGCTTTGTCGGTAAATTTAATTCGTATTTTGTATCTTACGGCGTACATTCGTCTTCCAGGACTTAACTAAATGCAGATAAATATATATCCACTTTCAGTACGAATCCTATATTTCTGTCTCCTTGCAGTGAATTAGAAATAATATCTTTTCTTAACAAGCTGCCGTTGCGGCTCCTTGCGTTGCGTTGCCTAAAATCGAGCCGCGGTGGACGCCAGCGAAATGCACTAATATGAGAGGTATGCTGAATATAAGCAAAACAACATTAAGAACGAGTCTTCGTTCCTTCTCAGTGGCGCGGTTTGATGCCCCGTGGCCGTCCACTACTGTTCGACAGCGCCATGTGCTAAACTACCGGCGATGCGCAGTCCCCTTCGTCGCGACCGTCAGCAGCAGAGCAACCGAACGCAGCACTAGAAATTTATCAGGCGTGACAAGGCCCCGCGCGCGCGAGAGATAGAGGGCGAAGTCTGCCGTCACTCGGGGCACTCTCGCCGTCAGCGCGCGGAGCGAGATAGCAGCGCCCCGGTGTGGCCCCGCAGCCGCTCCGGCCACCTGTGCCGTGGTCCGTTTACTTTTTCGGCCGATAGTACTTATTTCTGGCTCTGTGCCCTAAATAAGTCTTTTTTATGTGCGACTTTTTACTTTCCTATATTTTCTAGAGGTGATACGTTGCTACAAATGGTTATATTACCTTCTGTATAGCATTTGCTTCATCTTGTGCTTTTCAATATTGTCACGTGGTAGTGACGGTGAAGAAAGCAGCCCAGCTGCGAAAGACGAATCCAGCGTTTTATTGGGCGAACTTGTGCCCTCAAAAACAGGCTACACTCAAAGAATGGCGACAGCGGCGAACACAGTCGGCGATCGTCGAAAATCTCATCAACGGGTCAAGCGAGTCGGCTTTTATACATCAATCTTCGAACGTTCCAGACTAATCGCTAGGACCCGCGGGCCTTCCACAAAGTTCTACATCATTCGCGTCACGCGATGAAATCAGATAACACAAGGTTCGGCGACAACAGACAGCCGGATCCCAGGTAGCACACAAAGTCTTGAAAACGTCGTATTAAGGGATTCAACGTCTGAAACGGATTTTTGACCAAAATCGACGCATCAAAGACGTTCCAAACAAGATAGCTTAAAAACGAGGGGTGAATACGTTTTGATAACGTTGGAAGCCAGACAGCTTAAAAACGAGGGGTGTATACGTTTTGCAAACGACTCAAAACGCCACCGCCACGCCACGGCGCGTCAGCCTCTTTAGCGGCTTCTACAATATTCAACAACCCATCAACGCGATCCAACCTTGCGCAAGGTGGCGATACCGTCGTCAAATCATGTGACCGAGGTGGCCACGTGATTCGTGATGCCGGGCAGCCGGGCGAGCCGGGGCATAGTCGCGTCGTCATGGCGTCGTCGCGTCACCGCACTCGCATTGCGCTGTGGTGTGTTTGCGGCTGTTCTGAACGTGCTGCCGCTGCCCTTTGCTATGTAAGTGTTGCAGTGTTTTGCTGTCAAGAAAACGATATTCTGTGATCAGTTTGGGTTGTGCGATATGTTTGTGTGGTTTTAATTTGGAAATCAGTAGTGCTTTCAATTGTTATGTGACCAAGGCGGCCACGTTATTCGTGAAGCCGGGCATAGTTGCGTTATCGCACTCGCATGGCACTGTGGTCTGTTTGCGACTGTTCTGAATGTGTTGCCGCTGCCCTTTGTCATGTAAGTGTTGCAGTGCTTTGCTGTCAAGAAAACGACATTCTGTGATTAGTTTGGGTTGTGCGATCTGTTTGAGCCGGGCATAATAACGTTATCGCACTTGCATTGCGCTGTGGTATGATAGCGGCTGTTCTGAATGTGCTGCCGCTGCCCTTTGTCATGTAAGTGTTGCAGGGTTTTGCCGTCAAGAAAACGACGTTCTGTGATTACTTTGGGTTGTGCGATCTGTTTGAGCCGGGCATAATAACGTTATCGCACTTGCATTGCGCTGTGGTATGATAGCGGCTGTTCTGAATGTGCTGCCGCTGCCCTTTGTCATGTAACTGTTGCAGGGTTTTGCCGTCAAGAAAACGACGTTCTGTGATTAGTTTGGGTTGTGCGATCTGTTTGTGTAGTTTAATTTGGAAATCAGTAGTGTTTTCAATTGGAGGGCGCGGAGTGGAGGGCACTAATCAGCTCTTCAAGTTCATTGTCATGTTATGTGAGGCGCCTTTTCACTGACGCTGTAATTAAGGCGTTAAGGGCAGTATAAGGACGAAAGTTAGAGGGACGAAATCGTGCCTGTGTGTCCCTAGCGTCGGGGTCGGCCGCTATGCGTGATCCTAACAAGAAAGCATTTTCCAGAATGCGAAGAAAGGCGGCAAAATTTCTGTCTGTGCGCACCTTGCCGATCTCCGCAATAGAGCCATCATAGTGGTATTTTAGTCTCCCGTTTAGCAAGAGTGTTACAGACAAGGGAACTGGTTCAAACAGGCTTTTTTTTTAATGATTCACTACTAGTGCGGTATATCAAAGGGTGAGGTCAAGTGCTCACCCTATTTTCTTCCCTCGCGCTACAGCGCACTGACAGAATTTTGCGTGCACCATACCGTGCTTTTATCGTTTGCGCTTCAGGTTCTCGATTGTGTTTTCGCCCCCTTTACCCACGTTATGGGTATTTCATGGTATTACCGTGTACCACATGTGTCCATATATTGTGTCCAATATATGAAACGGCCAAATTCGATTTTATTTGACGCCTCAAATGGTAGTAATGTATTGAGTCCCTTGTAGCTTTGTGCTTGTTATCAATTTTACTATTTGGCGAATGGATACGGCATGTACGCTGCATAACTCGCTTGTGCATACTGCATACGTGAGTCGAGTATGCCCTTGGTATAAAATAACTTGTATGCTTTAGGTAGTACGATTGTTTGCAGTTTGGGACATGTGTCAGAATGTACGCTGTGCGCCCTTCGCGCTTTACGGCGGCCTGCCGAGTTCGTGCGGGTGCCATGTGTGCGCATGGAGTTCGCGAAGCGCTCTCGCAGTTTTTTTATATATATTGTTACGTGTAGCTGACGTACGAGTCTACAATATATTTACACGTAGACAAGCGGTGGCAATGATGGCGACGCTATATCAAGCGGTGGCCACGTCGTCTTCCTTCTCCTCAGTGCAGCCACACTGTGGCGGCTGTTCCGTAGCATCACCCCCGGCAGTAGAAGCGCCGTCCCGGTGCTTAATCTACACATCCGCGGCGAAAGGTGTGTGATATGGCTTTAGTCTCGCCACGTGAACGATGTCACTTGCAGCCGACGATGACGCTGAGAGGCTGGCGGGGATGACTTCATACGTGACATCGGTCACTTGTCGCACCACACGGTATGGGCCAGTGTAGCGGGACAGCAGCTTTTCGGAAAGGCCCACACGTCGAATGGGGGACCAGAGAAGCACCAGAGAACCCGGAGTAAATTGTACGTCGCGATGGTGGCAATCATAGAGGCGTCTCTGATGCTCCTGCGAGGCCTCGAGACGGGTGCGGGCGAGCTGGCGCGCGTGGTCGGCGTGTGCGATCGCGTCGCGGGCGTATTCAGTGGTTGAACGGGTGGCCGAGGGCAACAATGTGTCCAAGGGCAACGCGGGTTCTCGGCCATATAGGAGATAGAATGGTGAATAGCCGGCGGTGTCGTGACGCGATGAATTTACGCGAACGTCACATATGGTAAGTGAAGATCCCAGTCGTGGTGGTCGGTCGCGACGTACTTGGACAGCATGTCGGTGATGGTCCGGTTGAGGCGCTCCGTGAGGCCGTTGGTCTGTGGGTGGTAGGACGTGCTGAACTTGTGCTTAGTCGAGCAGGAGCGGAGGATGTCCTCGACGACTGCCGACAGAAAGCTGCGGCCACGGTCAGTGAGTAATTGGCGCGGGGCACCGTGCACTAAAATGATGTCATAGAGCAGAAAGTCAGCAACGTCAGTAGCACAACTTGTCGGGAGGGCTGTGGTGATTGCGTACCGCGGAGCATAATCAGTAGCGACGGCGACCCATTTATTTCCGGAGCCCGAGAGAGGGAACGGTCCAAGAAGGTCTAGACCAACACGGAAAAAGGGTTCCGGTGGGATGTCGATCGGCTGAAGACATCCAGCTGGAGGTGTGGAGGGCTTCTTCCGGCGCTGACAGGGCTCACAAGCGGCAACGTAGCGCCGCACGGAGCGAGCGAGACCCGGCCAAAAGAAGCGACGGCGTACACGGTCGTATGTGCGCGAGACGCCCAAGTGTCCAGCCACGGGAGCGTCGTGAAGTTGTTGGAGGACAGTCGACCGCAAGTGGGATGGAATTACGAGCAGAAGGTCACGGCCGTGTGGATCGAGATTGCGGCGGTATAGTGTCCCTTCCTTAAGGAAAAACATCCGGAGAGAGGCGTCGCCAGGCGTTGACTCCAGATGGTCGATGAGGGCTCGTAAGGAAGGATCGCGGCGTTGCTCATTGCCGATTTCGAGCAACTTGGACACAGAGAAAACGCAAGTGATGGTGTCCGCATCAGCCGGGTCGTCGACGGGGTAGCGGGACAAACAATCGGCATCCAGGTGCAAGCGTCCCGTCTTGTATACCACGGAGAAGGTATATTCTTGCAGGCGTAACGCCCAGCGAGCGAGTCGTCCCGTGGGGTCCTTGAGCGAGGATAGCCAGCAGAGCGCGTGGTGATCAGTGATGACACAGAAGGGGCGTCCGTACAAGTAATGGCGAAACTTGGCAACAGCCCACACAAGAGCGAGGCACTCGCGCTCTGTGATTGAATAATTGCGCTCGGCGGGTGATAGAAGTCGGCTGGCATAGGCTATAACGCGATCATGTCCACGCTGGTGTTGTGCTAATACTGCTCCTATGCCGTGACCACTGGCATCAGTTCGAACTTCCGTTGAAGCAGACGGGTCAAAATGGGCCAGAATTGGAGGCGTGGTAAGGAGAGTAGTGAGCTGCGAAAAAGATGCGGCATGGTCAGGTCCCCAAGAAAATCGGGCGTCTTTCTTCAAGAGGTCGGTAAGGGGACGGGCGATGGTCGCAAAATCCTTCACAAAGCGTCGGAAATATGAGCACAGCCCTACGAAACTACGAACGTCCTTGGTAGACTTCGGAACAGGAAAGTTCGTAACGGCGCGAATCTTGTCCGGGTCAGGTCGCACGCCTCTGGCGTCCACGAGGTGTCCAAGGACGGTGATTTGGCGGCGAGCGAAGTGACATTTTGACGGGTTCAACTAGAGACCGGCGCGGCGGAACACGTCAAGAATCGCTGAAAGGCGGTCTAGATGCGTGTCAAATGTGGGTGAGTAAACGATGACGTCGTCCAGATAGCACAAACAGGTGGACCACTTAAACCCCTGAAGCAAAGAGTCCATCATTCGTTCGAAGGTGGCTGGCGCGTTACAGAGACCGAAAGGCATCACCTTGAACTGATAAAGGCCGTCAGGGGTAACAAATGCAGCCTTCTCTCTGTCCATGTCGTCGACGGATATCTGCCAGTATCCGGACCGTAAGTCGATAGAAGAAAAATAAGTGGCACCGTACAGGCAGTCTAGAGCGTCATCAATACGTGGCAAAGGGTACACGTCCTTTTTTGTGATTTTGTTCAGGTGGCGATAATCTACACAAACTCCACGTTCCATCCTTCTTTTTGACAAGTACGACGGGAGAAGCCCAGGGACTACAGGAATGCTCGATAATGTCCTTTGCAAGCATCTTTTTGACTTCCTGTTGGATAACAGCTCGTTCTGACGCAGAAACACGATATGGACGACGGTGGATAGGGTTCGCATCGCCAGTGTTTATGCGATGGGTCACGACGGACGTTTGACCTAAGGGTCGATTGTCAAAGTCAAAAATGTCGCGATAGCCTTCAAGAACGCGGCAAAGGGCTGCAGCTTGAGCAGGTGTAAGGTCAGAGGAGACCATCTTCTTCATGTCGACGTCAGTACTGTGCGATGACGTCACGGTAGGGGCTGAGCTGTAACGATCTTCCACTGTGAATGGCTCGACCTCATCATCCTGCAAAGCGCGAATTATAGCCAAGGAGATCCCCTGAGGCAGAACTTGAGCGGTTAGCGCGAAATTGACGAGTGGAAGGCAGGTGCGGTTACCAGTAATTTTCAGCACAGTGTGCGGCACGATAACACCATGTGTAAGCATAACGGCCGGAATTGGTGCGGCCACGTAATTGCCGTCAGGTACAGCTGGTGAGGACAACAAGTCTACGTGTGTCATAGAGTGAGGTGGTAGGCGAATAAAATCTATGCAGATCAGATGGCTGGGAGGCGGGTCCACAGGGTCGGCAAGAAGAGGCAAGTCAAGGCGAAGTGAGCCGGCCGAACAGTCAATGAGGGCAGAATGATGGGCAAGAAAATCCAGACCGAGAATGAGTTCGTGAGGGCAATGCTCGATGACGGTGAAGAGAACGACGGTGTGTCTCTCAGCAATGGTGAGTCGGGCAGAGCACATGCCAACAATAGCGACAGTCCCTCCGTCGGCGACTTGTACAAATCGGTTCGGGGCAGGCGTCAGAACTTTCTTGAGCCGACGGCGAAGAGCAGCACTCATAATGGACACATGCGCCCCGGCACCTCCACCAAATTAATGTTACGTGTAGCTGACGTACGAGTCTACAATATATTTACACGTAGACAAGCGGTGGCAATGATGGCGACGCTATATCAAACGGTGGCCACGTCGTCTTCCTTCTCCTCAGTGCAGCCACACTGTGGCGGCTGTTCCGTAGCAATATAAATATATACATGTGTTCTGTTCGCGCGCTTCGCACAACAGGGCATGTCGCAGTTCTTTGTCCTTGTGCAACACATTTTCCTAGCGTACGTCTGTGCATTATTTGGTACCGGTTTCACACGGGGCTCTTTTAGCCGCTATCCAGTCCGTTGCAAATCGAATTTCTCGGTCGTGATTGGCTCCTATGCGCAAGCTACGAGAGTGAGCCAGTCGCATCGATAATTTCGATCCGGATCGGGCTTCATCGCGATCGATAGTGGTCGTGTGACACCGGTTTTACACATGGCTCCCACATAGGGAACACTTTAAGTTCAATGCTACTGAGTGAAGAGCAAGTGCATATATATGCCAGTGGTGGTATGTGGGCAAGTCTTTCTGGTGAAGCCAATACTTGTGCATTCAAAACATTTCAATTACCAGCGTAGTGCATCAATGTGTCTACTTCGACAAAATGGAGCACTAGTGCAGATATCTGAGCATGCCTGTCCAGGGCAGCAAGTGTGTCTACATTGAAACCACTACCAGCATGTGCGGCAGTTCTATTTCCAGCAGCGGGACTGCACAATAATCAGTAGGGTGCTCTCAAGCTGTTTATCTATGAAGCTCTGCCTGGACTGTGTGCCAAATATTTTTGGACGTGAAAGTGGGGGTGAATTGGTAAACATCAGTGGAACTGTGCCTGGACTTTGTGGCAAATGTTTTTGTATGTGAAAGTGTGAGTGAACTGGCAAAGAATTTGCTCTGGGCTACATGTGTTAAACGTTTTTCTCATTCAGAGTGCTTTTTTTTTTACTTTAGGAGACTGGAGATGTGCGCAAAGTGTGACATGTCAGTGTGCTAATTAATGTATTTGCTGGTTTGCAAATTATTCGTTGCAACTTTATTTTTTCCAGAGAAGTACAACTTTGCCTCTTGTAAAGGACTTTTTAGATAAAACACTTACTATTTATTATGACTATTGCTTCCTTTGTTACACAAATGCAGCTTCCAGTGCATTCCAGTTTATTTCCATGTTTATGTAAGTTTCTAATATGAGGCTTGCATATTCATTTCTCACGTTCTGGAGTGACAAGATGCAGCATTACTGTCTCATCGTTCGCTGTACTACAGTAGTGTTACACTGAATCCCCCGTTTAAGTATTCTGTACTAATTTCACTTTATTACTTTTTTGTTGTATGGTTATTTTTTCTCGCCATTACCTTCTTTGATATATCCTAAAGGCAATATTTCCAATTTTGCATTGTTCCCATTTTTTTTTATTTCTGTCACAGGATTGTTTTATGATGGTATGCGGTGGTATTTCTTTTCGTGCTCTTTTCAAGCTTCTAGATGATTGGTAACATTGCTTGGAGGCAGTTACCATCCAATTCATACTCTTGCATTTTTCAGTCTACTTCTTCCATTCGCTCCGATGTCACTTCTGCATAACTCTAGTCCATCTAATAGCACGCGCACTTTACTATGATAAATTAGACACTTTAGTACACTCCAGGTTTTTCTGTTCATTTTTGTATGTGTACTTGGAATTTTGTTTATGTGCTAGTGAACGTTCACTTTCGAGTTCATTACGAATCCTTTCTGCGACTTTTGTCATTGTTGATGTACTTTTATTCCTATTTGCTTTTCTCACACAGTTTGTTCGAACCTTGCATAAGCATTACATTTTAATATAGTGTTCTTGCTTTGTCACAATGTTCTCATTTCATGCACTCTTGGCATGAAGGGCTTGGTCTGGCCACCTGCCAAGACGTGGCCATTTTTTCTTTGCAGGATGTCATTCCCATTGTGGTTGTAAGCATCGTAGCTTACTAAAGGCGGTATTAAGGATTTATTATTCCTAACAGGCTCATTTTCGTGCGACTTGGTAGACGATGCGCCGGCCAGGCGGGGAACAGTGCTTGGCACTGCGCCATGGCTCTTACAGTCAACACCGACGCTTCTACTCATCTGGGGCGCGATTGGAGATCGTTGTTCGAAACGCACGATCAGTTTCACCTCACGCGATTGGCCTAGGCCGTGCCAACGGGTGCGGCTGACGACGTCTGCGCGGCATAGGCCAGTCGCGTGAGGCGAAACTAAACGCGTGTTTTGAACAACGATGTCTGATCGCGCCCGTCACCCGCGAAAACTAGCTTCAGATGATCGTAAACCTTTCAAGACCGCTTCTAGACCAGCTTTTTGATAACGTCCTAAAAACGTTTAGCAATTGGTTACGAATAGTTTTGGCAAAGGGATTACTTGTGTCTTTCCCAATCCTATTTCTAGACCAGCTTTTCGAATACGTCTTGCAGACCTGTTCTAGATCGTCTCAAGAAAGTAATTAAGCCGGACATTAGCAGAGATATCCGACGTTTTCCCGCCGAAGTTCTCTCATTCGTGTCTTCTTTAACCCGTTTTTATCGTCTTGGATAAACGCTACGAAAACGTTACGTATCGCTTTTGTGCTACCTGGGATAGAAGCATCGATAACTTTCCAGAAACCTCAGATACAGGCAGGCGCGTCCCGAGCTGTGCGATAACAATTTTTAGGCGGCGAAACGTGGTCGCCCGATAAAGATTAGTACACGTGTCAATACCCCCCTTTTTAAAAAGCATCGACTCCATGCTGCAAACAAACGAAAGTAATAAAGAAAAGCACTTGTAGCAAAGAAAACAACAAAATAAGGAAGTTCGTCAACGTCCGTAAAAGGGTTTAAGGCGCAAGACGTGGACCACTTCAGATCGTGCGCGGCGCCGCTGTGAATGCGAAATGCCGTCTGGCACGACCTCACAGTCCAATGCGCCAATGCGTCGGATGACCTTGTAGGGTCCGAAATAGCGTCGCAGTAGTTTCTCACTCAGTCCTCGTCGGCGTATCGGGGTCCATACCCAAACACGGTCGCCGGGCTGGTACTCAACGAAGCGCCGTTGGAGGTTGTAGTGTCGGCTGTTTCTTTGTCTGGCGTTGCAGTTGGGTCTTGGCGTCGGATCACGGCTGCGTCGTGCTGAACTGAAGCTGGAACTTCGAGTCGTCAAGTCGTCTTTGGTCGGTGTATTCTTGGTTTCCTGACTTAGTCGGGACGGCGGCGTGTCATTATTATGTCGCCGAGATGGTCTCTTCGGCGTCTTCGTCGGCGGCGGAGGATCTTCGTCAGCTCGACGAACAGCAACCGCACCTCCATCGGTTGCTGCTTTTAGTTTTCCGGATATGGGCTCGCAGACCGGCCCGGGCTGGGCCAGTGTATGGTCGGCGCTGTGCTGACAGGTAGCGGTCTGGTGACGGCGAACGGGGCGGTCGTCGAGCGCTCCACTGAGTGGCGGCGAGGTGGTCGGCGATATCGGGGTCCATACCCGAAATGTGGTCGCCCGATCAAGATAAGCACACGTGTCCATAGTACACCGCACCTCCACCAGATATCACGTAGTAGTGACGGTGAAGAAAGCATCCCAACTGCGAAAGACGAAACTAGCGTTTTATTGGGCGAACTTGTGCCCTCATAAACAGGCTACACTCAAAGAATGGCGACAGCGGCGAACGCAGTCGGCGATCGTCGAAAATCTGATCAACGGGTCAAGCGCGTTGGCTTTTATACATAAATCGTCGAACGTTCCAGACTAATCGCTGGGACCCGGGTGCCTTTCACAAAGTTCTATACCACTCGCGTCACGAAATGAAATCAGATAACACAAGGTTCGGCGACAACAGACAGCCGTATAGAAGCATCGATAACTTTCCAGAAACTTCGGATACATGCGGGCGCGTGCCGCGCTGTGCGATAACAATTGTTAGGCGGCGAAACGTGGTCACCCGATAAAAATAAGTACACGTGTCAATATGTTGGCGCTTGTATGTTACTCTTTTTTTACCTGTTTTTGTTCTTGTGACTGGTTATTGCTGTTGAATCATTGCGTGATTCTGTATGATAATTTAAGATACCTGTTCTCGATGTTGCTTCTGCATTCGTACTATTTTTTGTCATGTTCTAAGGTTAAAAAGCTGTTTTCATTTTTTATTTTTCGCTGCTTCTGAGCAAATGTATGGGTTATAGGGGTATTACTCAGGCTCGCGCGTGCGCACCTGACCCTTCTCTGGATCGCACAGCGCCGGCGGAGCGGCAGTCGCTCACTAGCACTTTCGCAGCAGCCCTAGCAGTCAGAGCTGTGACCCCTAACCCGCGGTTCGCAGTGAGTTGCGACCACGGCGGGTTCAGGCCAGTGGGGACAGGGTGATTCTCGACCTAAGGTGTTTATTCACCTTAGAGTACAAGGATACCAACTGACAACAACAGCAACAACACATACAAATACAACACAAAACCTCAGCGGCGGAGCATTCCGCACGTCTGGGGTGAAATAAACCGCACAGTGTGGGAACCACAAAAGAGGCTGATAAGAGTTCAGCTCACCCAGAGTGGATCCGCGCTCGGGCCCTGGGGCGGTCAGTCGCTCACAAAGGCCGGGCGCAACAGGGGGACGGCGTGCGGCGGTCTCGACGGCTGAATTGAGATGCGGCCAGTCATAAGCTCGTCTGCCGAAAGACAACGGTGCATCGGGGGAATAGCGCTTCTCCCCGAGCGGCGGAGAGGGAGTCTCCCGGTTCCAAGAAAAGGAAAGGAGGGAACGGGGTGCCTTCGGCTGCGGCGTCGCTGCCAGGCGCGAAGAGCAGCGAGAGCGGCGAACGTGCCCTCTCCCAGCTACTCTCCGCGAGCGAGCACGTGATTATCGCGTGATAACCGCGTGGCCGCTCCGGAGATATCGGGATGCGCGTGCGATCCCCACATCCCCCCCTCCTTAACATAACCCTTAAGCCGCTAAGAGGCCGCCGTCACCTGAGGCTTTCTTGAGAGGGACATGCTACTCCGACAGCAACACGGTTTGAGTCCATGTTGGTGAGGGAGCAGCTCTAGCTGCAGACCGCCGTTGTTTCCGTGTGGGTAGTCGCGAGCCAGGCCGGAACATCGAATGGTGGTACGGAGCAGCTTGACAGTAATAGGATGTAGTAGGAGGCAAGAAGGCTGCTGTGTCCGGGCCACCTTTGCTTCTCGGCGGCGTCACCTGCCTTGTCGGACGTGCCGGGTCCGTGGTGGCGAAAGGGCCCCTGAATTTGTCTTGGCTGTTTCGATTATGCTGACGCGATCCCCGAACCAGCCTCGATATGGCGCTGGACAGCTGTCTTTTGATGTTCCCGGAGGTCGTTGCCCTCTGGTATTTTAGAACGCGTTCCTTCCTGTTCGTCCCGACACAGCTCTCTCTGTCGTTGCGCACCCTCGCTGGTGTCGGCACGCAAGATCGGCAAAGGCGTGCCGACTTACCCCTGACGATAGCTTGCACCTCGCTGCGCAGCAGGGGTCCACTCTGTCCCTGCGGGCGAAGTCTTTCGCTCGGCCTTGAGGCTGGGTACTTGGTTGCGGGGCTCGAAACTCGGTCGCGGAGCTGTGCGGTGCGGTTCGGCGAATTCTGCACCGCGGCGACCATTCCGGACCGGAAGTCGCCCGCTGCACCTCTCACCTCGCTGTTGGCCGCCGGAGGATCTTTTCTCGCCGCCTGTTGCCTGCACTGCGCTGCTGACTGCTTACGGCCTGTTCGTCCGCACCGGCAGCGCAGACGGTCTTTCCTTTTTGCTTGGTGGTTGTTGCAAGGCTCCCGACGGGCGGTCTGCTGCTGCGACAATTCTGTTAGCCCCTCTCGCTTCTTCCAAAGAGAAAGCGCGTGCTCGCTCTGGAAGCCTGCATGCTAGACATCGGAGGAGCGTTCCGTCCGATATCGCGCACAATAAAATAGCCTCCGCGAACCGGACAGAGTTAGTTCTGCCGAGATCGCAAGATATAACGCCGCACTGGGCTCGAACGTCGAGCTGTGCCACCCATGCCGCTTGCCTGCAGGCGCGGCAGAGCGTTCTCCTCGGGCCACTCGTTCCCTCTGTCGTAGTAGGGTTTGAGATCACAGACATGCACCGGTCGGCTGGTCGGTCTTAACTTCAAGTCCGCCAGCCTGTACACGAGCGAAGAGACAGTCTCTCGCACCCGGTACGGTCCTATCCATTTCGGCGCCAGAGACGCTGAGAATTTCTTACTGGCGTCGCTTAGGACGTGATTACGTCTCAACACCAGGTCATCCACTTTGTAGTGAACTTCCCGATGAGAGCGGTCGTACTGCGCTTTCTGCTCGGCACGTGCAGTGCTCAGGTTCCGTCGCGCTTTTCGTAAAGCCTCCGTTACCTTCGCGCGCAGCCCAGTCGCATAATCGGCGCGTGCCGACGAAACAACCAGTTCCGTGCTGCTTCGTTCCTGTAGAGTAAGTTCTACCGGATTCAACAGCTCCCTCCCAAGGTTGAGGGTGGCGGGTGTATACCCAGTCGATCGATTCACTGTCGACCTGATCGCAAATCCAATTTCAGGAAGACAAGCGTCCCACTCATTGTGCGTCCCCGCAAATGCAACTAGCATGTGCTTGATGTTGCGGTTCACACGCTCAGTGGGATTCGCCTGGGCATGGTACGTGGTTGTTCTCCTGTGCTTAATGCCGAGAGCTGCACAAGAGTCCACGAAGAGTTTGGCAGTGAAGTAGGACGCATTGTCCGTTATCAGCTGCTCAGGATAGCCGAATCGTGTAAACACCTCGATCAGCTTTCCCATGATTACGCGTGCCGTCAGCTTCCGTAGGGGGAACAGTTCCACCCACTTGCTGAAATGGTCTGTGACTACGAGAAGGAATCGGTTCCCGCTCGGTATCCTGGGGTAAGGCCCCATGACGTCACATGCCGCAATTTGCCACGGTGTTCGGCTATTGATCGGCTGCATGAGCCCGGGTGGTCGTCCATCACGCGGCTTCACGCGTTGGAACACGTTGCAAGAGCGGGCGTAGCGCAACACATCCCGCTTCATTCCAGGCCAGGTAGCAAAGCGGCACAACTTCAGATAAGTCTTAGGGCCACTTGCATGCCCGGCGATGCACGTATCGTGAAAGTAGCGTAAAAGTGCTCCTCTCAGCGTGCGTGGAATCACCCCTTTGAAGGACTCGTGTGTATCCTTCTCCGCGGGAATGTATCTCAGCAGGACGCCGTCAGAGTCTAGCAGGTAGGAATCCAACGCGCTCACAGCATTACCAGCTGTTTCGGAGCGCCGCGCAGCCACAGCAATACCAGCTGCGTCCATGTGCGCCGCGGCCGCGCCGCCGGGCTCCCGGAGCCCCTCAAACACTTTCTTACAAAACGGATCCTCCCGCTGTGCCTCTAACAGCTCTTTTCTGCCGAACACGCTCCCCACTGAACTGACGCAGTCCAAGTGGTTCACGCTTTCGTCCTGCGAAGGGGGTTCGTCTGCCCTTCCTTCGGGACCAGCGCCGTCGAGCATTGTAGCAGTTACTCTGCTCTTAGGCTGAGTCACTGAAGGGTCACGATGGGTATTAATGTTACCCCTCCTGACGCCCTCAATCGTCGCAGCGGTTAGTCCGCTCTCAAGCTCAGTTTCGGGCGAGGTGAGTTGAGTAGTAATGTTACTCTTCTCACAGTCAACGGGCGCGCGCGAAAGTGCGTCCGCCACAACGTTGTTCTTTCCTCTCCTGTAGCGAACGGTAAAATCGTATCGCTGCCGGAGAAGTGCCCATCGCGCGAGCCGGCCGCTCGGCTCTCCTAAGCGCCTAAGCCAAGTTAGTGCCATATGATCGGTCTCAATTATGAACGGGACTCCATCAATATAGTAGTCGAACTTTTTGAGAGCGAAAAGGATCGCCAGACATTCCTTTTCGGTCACGGAGTAATTTCTCTCTGCGGGAGTCAAAGAGCGGCTGGCAAAAGCTACCGGGCGCAAACTACCTTCGTGCTTTTGGAGCAAAACCGCTCCTAGGCCAAGGTCTCTGGCGTCCGTATGTATGACAAATTCTTTGTTCAAGTCTGGTAGCCTTAACTCGGTGGTTTCCACGAGCGCGTTTACGAGGTTGCGCAGTGCCTCCTCTTGCTCGGGACCCCACCTCCACTGCTCACCTTTCCTCAACAGCATAGTCAAGGGGGCTTGCAGTGCAGCGCAGTTTCGGATGAACTGTCGATAGAAGTTCGCCAGCCCCAAAAAGCGTCTCAGTCCGCCTATGTCTGCCGGTGACGGGTAGCTCAATAATGCCTGAACCTTGTCATCACACGGCAGAAGGCGTCCGTTATCAAGTTTAAACCCCAGTAGCGTTACTCGGGTTGCTGCAATCTGGGTCTTGGTCGGGTTTAGCGTAATCCCCGCAGACCTCAGACGCTCCAACACGTCCCTGAGATGGCATAAGTGCCCATCAAAGGTACGCGAGTATACCACAACATCGTCCAGGTAAGCAAGAGCGTGGTGCCACCTTGCGTCACCCAAGACACGGTCCATCAGGCGCTGGTAAGTCGCAGGCGCACCGACAAGTCCGAATGGCATACGGGTAAACTGGAAAAGTCCCCTGTGACAAGTGAAGGCAGTCTTCTCTCGGTCACAGGGATCTACCTCCACCTGAAAGTATCCTCTGCTTGCATCGAGCGTAGTGAAGTACTTCGCTCCGCCAACGTTGGATACGATCGAGGGAATGCTAGGAAGCGGATATGCGTCCTTGCGTGTCACCTCGTTCAGGCGGCGATAGTCAACACAAACATCCTTTTTAGGAACCAACACCACAGGAAAACCCCATGGGCTGTCCGACCTTTCTACAACGCCTGTATCGAGCAGTTCGTCCAGAGCGCTGTCTAGTGCTTTCCTCTTAGCCAAACTCACCGGCCGAGGATTACACTTCCACGGAGAGGCGTCGCCTGTCTCAATTTTGTGCCTGTATAGCGTAGTGCAACCAGGCCGCTCTGTGAATACGGCGTCATATTCAGTCAGAAGCGATGAGAGGCGAGCCTTTTCTTCCCCCGACAAACTGCTTGAGTCGTCCAGCAGCGGGTGGTATCGTTCGCCCCTCACTGCGGCACAGTCTGCCACCGCAGCGGGGGTTATGGGCTTTGCGAGAGGGGAGCAGTTCCCCTCCGCGCGCTTTTTTCTCAGCGCGGTTGGCCGGACGGCATGTCGACCCGGCCGCAACCGTTCTGAGGGACCTTTTCGGGCAATCGTTTGGTCGGTCTGCGCGCGAAGCATCATCGAACGAAGTTGTCTCTGACGCTTTTTGAAATGAAACGAAAGGTTTCAGGGTGCCACATGCTCGCTCCCTATATCCTCCGTTGCAGACGTCAATAACAATGCCCGTCTTGGCGAGGAAGTCTCTACCAAGAATTATAGGAACCGACAGGCCGGGAAGGTGAGCTAGGCGTTGTCGCCTCACCCGTTTCTCCCACCGCACCACAAGCCTAGCAGCACAGCTCGCTTGCGCCGTGCCACTGGCGAGTCGGAAGGTCACATTACTCTCTCTCAGTCGGATAGCGTTCCGACGGAGATGTTCACACACCTCGTCGCCAAATCGTGAAGCGCTTGCTCCTGTGTCTAACAGCGCAAAAAACCTGCGCCGGGCGACTGTAACCTCTATGAGCGGCACTGGCGTGTCGTTGGGTGGTCCGAAACGACAAGCCAGCGGGGCAAGGAGTTCATGCGTCTCACTTCGCACCGCTGTAACCGCCGCCGGCCATGCAGCGTTGCTTACCGGCGGCTCCGCTCGTTTCCCGAAAGCGCGTGCTCTCGGTTCGCAGGCTGTCTGCAATCCCGGGCGAAGTGCCCCGGCTGGTTGCACCGATAACAGAGGAGAGCCGGCCTTTGTCGGGCTTGGCGTCCAGTGCCTCGCGCCGTTTGACCGTTGTTCCTCTCTATCGACTGCTCCCTTGCAGGCACGCTCTGCTCTGGCATCATCGAGCCGGCATGTCGACCACGATTCTGCATACCTCGGCCATCGGCAGCGCGTGCTGCACGCATGGCATAAGTGTACGGGTCGAGAGCCCGGTCAGATAAGTCCCAACCGTTTCTCAGTTGTCCGTCACTGAAAGCAACCGCACCATCTCCACCGGAACGAGTGCGAAAAGTGTCCCCGTTTCAGGCGCATCGCGGCTCAAGTGCCCTCGACTCTGGGGGTGGAGGTCGGTATGAGCGCGAGGCGAGTATGTCCGCCTGTATGCGCTTTGCCTCCGAGGCCAGCTCATCCAAATCCCTGAACTTGCTACCTCTTAGGTACGCTGCGAAGGTGGGATGAGCTTGTCGCGTGACTCTCTCCACCTTATCGCAGTTCGGAGCAGAAGGGTCAGCGGTACGATAAAGTTCGTCCATCGCCCTTACGTACTCGAGCAAGGATTCGTCCGGATGCTGAATACGTAGCTCCAACTCGCGCCGCAGACGACGCTCGTAATCTGCGGGCAGGAATTCCTCGCGTAAGGTCGCTCGGAACTCAGCCAGCGTGCTAGACCGGTAGCCAGTAAGCCGGAACCAGCGGGCAGCGTGATCAGTCAACGACACTGGTACGACGCGTTCCAGTATCTCGCCATCGGACAGCCCCGTTGTGCGCTGGTAAGTCAGCACGCGATCGAGGTATTCGTTGACGCTAACTGAATCATGATACCCGCTGTAGGTGGGTAAGTCCACCCTCACTCTCGGTCTAGCAGCGGCGGCAGATGTCAGCAGAGTGTTCTGCACGGCACCTGTCAACCTCTCAATCAAGCGCATCGCATCGTGCAACAGTGCCTGTTGAGGCTCGCTCTGGCCAGTAATGCCTGGCACAGGAGCAGAACGCGTTGAGCAAGTGTGCCGCAGTGGCTCCATGCTCTCCGCAAACTCTGGCGAAGGGGTCGGCGTAATGTGCCTCGCGCCTTCAAGGGTACATCCTGCCGGAGAGAGCGCCTCGTGTGTAGCGCTGCCCTCTTCGAAGCTTATCAAATTCCCAGGGCTAATGTTCGCCGCAGGGCATGACTGAGCGGTAGCAGTTACCGCCGCTTCGAATTGTTGCCTGTTGGTAGCAACCTGCGACAGCGTATACAACGGCTGTAAGTCAGCCCCGTATGCTGCCATGGTTCGTTCGTGTAGTGGCAATCACTCACACAAACAGACTCAACCTGTCACACCTCTGGCCCCACGTTGGGCGCCAAATATAGGGGTATTACTCAGGCTCGCGCGTGCGCACCTGACCCTTCTCTGGATCGCACAGCGCCGGCGGAGCGGCAGTCGCTCACTAGCACTTTCGCAGCAGCCCTAGCAGTCAGAGTTGTGACCCCTAACCCGCGGTTCGCAGTGAGTTGCGACCACGGCGGGTTCAGGCCAGTGGGGACAGGGTGAGTCTCGACCTAAGGTGTTTATTCACCTTAGAGTACAAGGATACCAACTGACAACAACAGCAACAACACATACAAATACAACACAAAACCTCAGCGGTGGAGCATTCCGCACGTCTGCGGTGAAATAAACCGCACAGTGTGGGAACCACGAAAGAGGCTGATAAGAGTTCAGCTCACCCAGAGTGGATCCGCGCTCGGGCCCTGGGGCGGTCAGTCGCTCACAAAGGCCGGGCGCAACAGGGGGATGGCGTGCGGCGGTTTCAGCGGCTGAATTGAGATGCGGCCAGTCACAAGCTTGTCAGCCGAAAGACAACGGTGCATCGGGGAATAGCGCTTCTCCCCGAGCGGCGGAGAGGGAGTCTCCCCGGTTCCAAGAAAAGGAAAGGAGGGAATGGGGTGCCTTGGGCTGCGGCGTCGCGGCCAGGCGCGAAGAGCAGCGGAAGCGGCGAACGTGCCCTCTCCCAGCTACTCTCCGCGAGCGAGCACGTGATTATCGCGTGATAACCGCGTGGCCGCTCCGGAGATATCGGGATGCGCGTGCGATCCCCACAGGGTGAATGGACCTAGTCACGCAGAGTTTATCTGTCTTTAGACCTTTCAAACCAGGCAATGTATGTCTGAATAAACTGAAAGTTAACTGCGTTACATTCGGGTATTATATATATATATATTTTTGTTTTTATCGGAAGGTATCACACACAGGGGCCCTATGTTCGGTTTTGCACTCACCAGTCGCCTGGGGAGTGGGAACTGACGATGACGATCATGCGTCTAAACATCGTGCGCTTTAAGCCAATCAGACGCACGATTCGTGTCATCGTCAGTTCGCTCTCGAGACGAACTTCGTATCGCATCAATGCATGTATTCATATGCACGGAAAGAGGGCTCTCGTATTGTGCGTGATCGAATGCGGAGTGTATTTCCCAAGCAGCAGGACCGAAGCTACGCGGTGAGCCGAGGCGGCTTCACCCCGGACGCCCGTGAGAGCTGAAATTTGGGTGCGTGTGTGGGACCTGACTTCAAGCGGAACAACCGCATTTTCTTCAGTCGGCCTCCGCAGAATGTCACGGTGTGTTACGAGTTAGGCGTTCTCGTTGGGCGCTTGGTTGAGGGCCGTGTAGCGCCCACAGTGGTGCACACAGCTTGTGGAATGAACTATAGATCATTGGAGTTCACTTAAGCAGGCGAGATCTAACTTCGTTATACCGAGTCAGGGTGCAGCTAGCGCTTGTGCACCGAGAACTCCGTGTAGCGTCAAAAAAAAAAAAAAATTCGTGAGCCCTTCTTCTTTGAGAAGAAAGACGAGCAGCGAAGCTATGGTGTGTTTTACCTGAATCGACGCATCCATGTATATATAGGTGTAATTATTATCATTATTAATATAACAACACACAAAGCCCACTGGCGGTAAGAGTGTGTGTCGGACACAGGTGGCCGCTCAACCGAGCCTCGACGCGAGCGACGATATGCGTTGACCGGGGCGCACTCAAAGGAGTGCACAAAACAAAAGAGATCTGTTTGCAATTTGCGATTGAGCAAACTTTCTAGCTGATTAGCTGAATGAAACTTGGATGGACTAGAGTTTTATTCTAGCGGAAAAACATGGCGCTGTCCGTTTCCCTTCCGTAGAACCCCATGTATTCACAGCAGGCGGCAATTGCACAATATTTACATCTTCACTATGAACTAATTGTGACAAGTAAATGAAACTCGGCATAATGATACAGTGGTATTAGAGACCAATTTCAGTAAACTTTTTTCAAAGATAGCTACATTTGATTGAGAGCTACAGATCCTTCGCGAGAAACTGGAGACTGTTGCGTTTCGCCTGCGACACGTGGTTTTGCCGGCGCGACGGCGGCGGGGCGGCGGACATTTTGGCCCGATCGTCGTCACCGCAACACTCATCGCCAGGTGTTTCCAGGCGCGTCTGCGGCGATGCGACCGCCTAGGGATTTCGTTCCAGTCATTGTGCCCGAAACAGGCGAGGCCAAAGCAGGGATCTCCTTCCAGTTATTGGGCCCGAAACAGGCGATGCCAAAGCAGGGATCTCGTTCCAGTCATTGTGCCCGAAACAGGCGATGCCAAAGCAGGGACCATCTTCTCGTTACAGTCATTGTGTCCGACCGGCAGCGCCACGACAGTGTGCTGCGCAGCGCCACGACAGTATGCTGCGCAGCGCCACGTCAGTGTGCTGCGCAGCGCCACGACCAGGTGCTACGAGATCGTGCGCAGCGCCACGACATGGTGCTACGGCATCGCTACGACAGTGTGCGTCACCATTAGCCCATTGTACATTCACGTGCTCGTCTTTTGAGGGGTTCCTTCTTGCCCTCAACTGCGAGAGTATAAAAACAGCTGCCCCCGGACGCCAGAGGAGGGCTCCGATTTCTTCCGTTGAGTGAAGTGCTCTCCCGTCTCTCTACTTCGGTCAAACCTGACCGCCAACTCTTTGCGATGTTAAAATAAACAAGTTGTTTCGTTGTTACCTGTCGACTCATGCTTTGCCGGGACCTTCGGATGCTTGCAGTTGTACCCCAGGCCGCCAGGCCAACGCTACCCTTGGGGCTTGCGACCCAGGTACAACCACGGGCGTCAGCGCCGAGTTCCCAACAGATCGTACCAGCAGTCCGATCCAAATATCTGGTTGCCAGCGGTGAGATCGCCTACGACTTCAAACAACGGTCTGCCAGCGGCGAGATCGCGACAACGGAGGCCAGCAGCAAAGAGATGCAGTTGACTGTATGCTGAGCAGCTCAACGTCGATCCGGGAGCAGTGCAACGAGCCCTGTGTGACGACTGGTTGCCTGCAGCGGAACGACTGCGCGGAATTCCTGCCTGCGAGGTTTGGTGAGTGCGGGACTTTCTTCTACTGAGCTTTGCCAGGCTTTTTGTTAGTGTCAGAAACAGAGCTGGTAATTGTGGTTGTCGTTGCTGCCGGGTTAGTTTGCGGCAAGACAATAGTAAGCAGTAGAGAAAGCAGCATTCAGAGCAGCCATGGATTTGAAGTCGTTGCGCAAACCGAAATTGTTGGAGCTTGCAAGAGAGTTGGGTCTGGATGTCTCAGACAAACTAAGAAAACCGGAACTGATAACGGCTATTCTTGAGTTAGAGGCTGAGGATGACGAGCTGTCGGAATGCCTTGAGACTATTGAGGAGAGGTCAAAAAGACAGGAGCGCGAACTTAAAGAGCAGAAAGAAAAAGAAGAGCGCGAACACGCTTTGGAAATGAAGCGTCTCGAGGTAGAGATGGAACGCGCTCGTAATGGAAGTCAGGCACACGGTGCAGGAGAACGCGTATTGTTCAAAATGACTGACCTGATGCGGCCGTTTAAGCTTGGAGAGGACATTGGTTTGTTCCTGGTTAACTTTGAGCGAACGTGCGAGAAGCAGGGGTTCTCTCGGGAAACGTGGCCACAGCGCTTGCTCACTTTGTTACCCGGCGAGGCGGCCGACGTAGTCGCTCGCTTGGATAGAGAGGAAGCAGAGGATTTCGACAAAGTAAAATCGAGTCTGCTAAAAAAGTACCGGCTGTCTGCGGAAGCGTTCCGTCGGAAGTTTCGGGAAAATGAGAAAGGCAAAAGTGAGTCATATACAGAGTTTGCGTATAGGCTTATGTCGAACATGCAGGAGTGGCTCAAAGAAGAGAAAGCGTTTGGTGACCACGATAAAGTTCTGCAGTGTTTCGGGCTAGAACAGTTTTATAGTCGGTTACCGGAGAACGTGCGATACTGGGTCTTGGATAGGCCAGACGTGAGTACGGTGGCTAGAGCCGCTGAGCTAGCCGAGGAGTTTGTGACGCGTCGAGCTCGCGGAGCTAAGGACGGTCAAAAGGGTGAATTTGGCTCCAAGTCTGAGAGGCCAAGAGTCACACCCATGAGATTAAAGAGGGACACGCGTAGTGCGGATGCGAGCGAAAGCAGTCCGACCAAACGTAAAGAGACGGCGGAAGCCGAACGCAGAAAGCGGTTCGAGATGAGGCGAGCGGGCGTTTGTTATACGTGCCAGAAGCCGGGTCACTTTTCGGCGCAGTGTCCGGAAACAACACCAAAAGTTGTGTTTTTTTCAATAGGCAGCACTGACGAGAACATGAAGCTTCTTGAGCCTTACATGCGAGACCTCCTCGTAAACGGGAAAGAGTGCCGAGTGCTTCGCGATTCCGCAGCTACGATGGATGTAGTTCACCCGTCTTACGTAGAACCCCATATGTTCACGGGCGAGTGCGCGTGGATCAAGCAAGCCGTGGAAGCTCATAGCGTGTGTCTGCCGGTAGCAAAAGTGCTTATTGAAGGACCTTTCGGAGCGCTTGAGACGGAGGCGGCAGTGTCATCTATGCTGCCAACCCAGTACCCGTACCTATTTTCAAACAGGTCCGATCACCTCCTGCGCGAGAAGGGGCTTTTGTTTGGTGAAGCTAGTGTTCAGGCCTTAACCAGATCGAAGGTTCGGGAGCTCGCTGCAAAGGCGGTAGTTGCGGGGCCGACGTTATCAAACAACGAAAAAGGGTCAGAGGCGCAGCAAGCTGATATTCAGAGCCCGCCCGAACAGAATAGAATTGAGTCTGTAGCGTTGAAGGCGCCAGATACTGGAGAGGAAAATCCCGACGCGGGAAAGTTAGAAGAGCTATCTACTGATTTGCTCATCGCGCCTACGTCAGACGGACTTGATAGGTTGCTAAAAGTCAGCCGGACGGCTTTGATAGCCGAGCAAAAAAAGGATGGCAGCCTGGAAAACGTGCGCTGCAATGTCAAAGACGGTATCGCCAGGAAAACTGCGCGTTTTGTGGAAAGAGGTGGAGTCCTGTACCGGAAGTATCTAGACCGAAGAGGAGTGGAGTTCGATCAGCTGGTCGTGCCTCAATGCTATCGTCAGGATCTGTTGCGCTTGTCACACGGGGGTTCGTGGTCCGGACACCTAGGAGTTAAGAAAACTAAGGACCGTCTCTTGCAAGAGTACTATTGGCCAGGGTGTTTTCGGGACGCAGACCATTTCGTGAGGACATGTGACACTTGTCAGCGGGTGGGCAAACCAGGGGACAAATCGAGGGCGCCGTTGAAATTGGTACCTATCATTACGGAGCCTTTTAGACGGCTCGTTATTGATACAGTGGGACCTCTGCCGGTAACAGCCACGGGGTACAGACACATTTTGACTGTGATCTGCCCAGCGACAAAGTTCCCTGAAGCAGTGCCGCTTAAAGAACTCAGCTCAGTTGAGATAGTTAATGCACTACTGTCCATATTTGCGCGAGTTGGTTTTCCTGCAGAAATTCAATCAGATCAGGGCACAGTGTTTACTAGCGCTTTGACGACAACTTTTCTCGAAAGGTGTGGGGTAAAGCTGCTACACAGCTCAGTGTACCACCCACAGTCGAATTCCGTTGAGAAGCTCCACTCCGTCATGAAGCGCGTGTTGAGAGCCTTGTGTTTTGAACATCAAACTGACTGGGAGCTGTGTCTGCCTGGGGTGATGTTTGCTTTAAGGACCGCGCCGCATGCGGCTACGGGGTTTTCGCCAGCTGAACTGGTGTACGGTCGCTCGCTTCGATCTCCGCTTCGCATGCTTCGAGAATCATGGGAAGGTAGGGGCGACGACCCAGTCGTGGTGGAGTACGTGCTTAAGCTCCTCGAACGCTTAAGAAGGGCACAGGAGTTGTCAGGTGAAGCAATGACAAAGGCCCAGCAGAGGGCCAAGGTTTATTATGATCGGACAGCCAGGGCCCGTCGTTTTGAGGTTGGCGATGAGGTCATGATATTGCGCACATCGCTAAACAACAAACTAGACGTGCAGTGGGAGGGCCCAGCGCGAATTGTTCAGAAACTGTCGGACGTTAACTACGTGGTAAGTCTGCCAGGAAAGCGGAAAGCACAGCAAGTTTACCACTGTAATCTGCTCAAACCTTATAGACAAAGGGAAGCAGTGGTGTGCATGATGGTAAACGTTCCTGAAGAGCTTCCGGTCGAGCTTCCGGGACTAGGCTCAGTGACGAACAGGGAAGACACCGGTCAAGTCATTAGTGACCTTATCAGTAAAGCACCGCTGTCGCCTGAGCAGAAAACCGAACTACACCAGCTATTACAAGAGTTTCAAGGTCTGTTCTCTGAGAGGCCTGGTAGGACTTCTGTACTTACTCATGATATAGAACTTACCTCCACAGAGCCAGTACGATCCAAGGCGTATCGGGTGTCACCCCGCCAGAGCGATATTATGGAGGCTGAGGTAAAGAAAATGCTACAGCTCGGTGTTATTGAGGCAGGTGAGAGTGATTATACCTCCCCTTTGATTTTAGTTGAGGTACCGGGCAAGGAACCTCGTCCTTGCGTCGACTACCGCAGGCTTAATTCCATCACTAAGGATCAAATTTATCCGATCCCTAACATCGAGGAGCGCCTTGAGAAAGTTAGTAGCGCTCAGTTTATTTCCACCCTAGATCTTGTCAGGGGTTATTGGCAGGTTCCCCTTACAGAAGAGGCTAGTAGGTATGCGGCGTTCATTTCACCAATGGGAACATTCCGTCCTAAAGTGTTGAGTTTTGGTTTGAAGAACGCGCCATACTGTTTTTCAAGTCTCATGGATAAAGTGTTGCGGGGACAGCAAGAATTCGCTTTACCGTATCTAGACGACGTAGCGATATTCTCCGCATCCTGGTCTGAGCATATGACACACTTGCGGGCAGTGCTAACCCGCCTGCGCGAAGCAGGCTTGACAGTAAAGGCTCCTAAGTGCCAGTTAGCACAGGCCGAGGTTGTCTACCTCGGTCACGCGATTGGTCAGGGTCGTCGCCGCCCCTCTGAAATAAAAGTGGCCGCTGTGCGAGACTTTCCGCAACCGCGCACAAAGACCGATATTCGGTCGTTCTTAGGTGTCGCCGGCTACTATCAGAGGTACATCCCTAGGTACTCTGATATCGCGGCTCCCCTGACGGATGCTCTAAGAAAGACAGAGCCTCAAACAGTCGTCTGGGACGAGACAAAGGAAAGAGCTTTTAGCGCCCTAAAGAGTGCCCTAACAAGCCAGCCTGTGCTACGATCGCCAGACTATACAAAAGGGTTCATTGTTCAGTGCGATGCTAGTGAGCGAGGCATGGGCGTTGTACTGTGCCAACGGGAAAATGGAGAAGTAGAACACCCCGTCCTGTATGCTAGTCGTAAGCTGACCAGTCGTGAGCAGGCGTATAGCGCCACCGAGAAAGAGTGTGCATGTCTCGTGTGGGCCGTTCAGAAATTGTCATGCTATCTAGCCGGCTCGAGGTTTATCATTGAGACAGATCACTGCCCTCTCCAATGGCTGCAGACCATCTCTCCCAAAAATGGCCGCCTCCTGCGCTGGAGCCTCGCTTTACAACAATATTCCTTTGAGGTGCGTTACAAAAAGGGGAGTCTCAACGGTAACGCCGATGGCTTAAGTCGAAGCCCCTAACGTAGGAATCAGCCTCAAAATTGTTTGTTACTGATGTTTTTCTTCCTGAGGCAGGATTTTTTTTAACATATTGCTTTTGTTTAGTGTTTCAAAGTGATGATATGCTTTCTAGTGCAATTTTTCAATTTGTGGACGCGTTCTGAGTGATGCTAGACTACTGTAAGGAACTAGGCAGTGGTATAAAAAGGGGAAAGAGCCTGGCAGGGCTTAGTGAGGGTTGTGCCGTGCTTGCTGACTGAGCGGTTGAGTTTTCAGCGTAGTTCTAACGCTTGCCGGGAACGAGAACAAAAATGTGAACTCTCCCGAAGTCACTTTGCAGTGTCCCGTGCGAACCTGAACGAGAGAACGAGGCCTTCTCTGTGCGCTGCGCTCAAGAAACGTCAAGGGACGCC
Organism: Dermacentor variabilis; assembly: GCF_050947875.1. Taxonomy (NCBI): domain Eukaryota; kingdom Metazoa; phylum Arthropoda; class Arachnida; order Ixodida; family Ixodidae; genus Dermacentor; species Dermacentor variabilis. The sequence goes on from NC_134569.1 coordinate 2,246,917, forward strand.
CGACTTCGGTTATGAGCATCATCGAGCGACATCCCTCCGGACAGCGGATGCAGTCCCCTGTCCATCGGGATCTCCTTTCCCCGGCGGGGCGGTCTGTTGCGTTTCGCCTGCGACACGTGGTTTTGCCGGCGCGACGGCGGCGGGGCGGCGGACATTTTGGCCCGATCGTCGTCACCGCAACACTCATCGCCAGGTGTTTCCAGGCGCGTCTGCGGCGATGCGACCGCCTAGGGATTTCGTTCCAGTCATTGTGCCCGAAACAGGCGAGGCCAAAGCAGGGATCTCCTTCCAGTTATTGGGCCCGAAACAGGCGATGCCAAAGCAGGGATCTCGTTCCAGTCATTGTGCCCGAAACAGGCGATGCCAAAGCAGGGACCATCTTCTCGTTACAGTCATTGTGTCCGACCGGCAGCGCCACGACAGTGTGCTGCGCAGCGCCACGACAGTATGCTGCGCAGCGCCACGTCAGTGTGCTGCGCAGCGCCACGACCAGGTGCTACGAGATCGTGCGCAGCGCCACGACATGGTGCTACGGCATCGCTACGACAGTGTGCGTCACCATTAGCCCATTGTACATTCACGTGCTCGTCTTTTGAGGGGTTCCTTCTTGCCCTCAACTGCGAGAGTATAAAAACAGCTGCCCCCGGACGCCAGAGGAGGGCTCCGATTTCTTCCGTTGAGTGAAGTGCTCTCCCGTCTCTCTACTTCGGTCAAACCTGACCGCCAACTCTTTGCGATGTTAAAATAAACAAGTTGTTTCGTTGTTACCTGTCGACTCATGCTTTGCCGGGACCTTCGGATGCTTGCAGTTGTACCCCAGGCCGCCAGGCCAACGCTACCCTTGGGGCTTGCGACCCAGGTACAACCACGGGCGTCAGCGCCGAGTTCCCAACAGATCGTACCAGCAGTCCGATCCAAATAAGACGAACATGTTTTCATGTCGACGCGACGCGTAGACGGACGGGCAGCGACCACCGTCGGAAGGTAGCCATTTTCTGTCAAAGAAAACAGGTTGGTATGTGGTTTTAGAATTCGGGGAAGAATTCGGTGTAACCAGATTGTCCTGGAACATGTTTGGGGCGTAGAAATCGGGTGAAATCAGATTTTACCGGATAACGAACAAGCCTATAAATAAAGGATATGGTGTGGACGCTTGCCTTCACATATTTTTCGTTGCACATCTAAAACGCCAGTCAATTTATTGCTTGAACAGTGAAAGGAAGCTGAGCACACCTGACGTGTCGAAGCCGAAGACGTAGCTGGGGCACTTCGTCCGGGCTACGGTGCCAGCTGGCGTCGCCCTCCAGCACACCAAACCGTCCCACGTTTGCGGACAGCTCAGGATTCCTGTGAACACAACGTATCCTGTTGTAGCGTCCCAGCTTAATTCATCGGCACTCATAGCAGAATGAACAAGATTTCGCAAAACACTTATTTCTCTCAAAAACAATTGCTAATGAAGAAAAAAACACCATTCCCGCTTTCTTTCTCTCACAAAGGCGAAACAACATGTGCAAGAGCGGTTAAGCGTGTTAAAATTATTCCATCTGTGACGAGCATCACGACGATCTCTAGTGCTTGCCTGAAATTTCGACGTTGAAATACCTACGTTCTGCAATATGTTCCTATAAACGCGAATACATACAGCCCAGGCACACTTTGCTTTGTTCTAAAATAGCCGATGAGGTGACCATCCTGAGAGAGGGAGAGAGAGAAACAACGTTATTTAGTCGCCTGCAGAACGACGCCATCCATCCTTAAACATTTATTTTCATAATTTCTAAATAGTTATTGTTGGTAATATGGTTATTTCATACAGATCTGAAAAGAAAAAAATATTTTTGTCATTTGGGAGCGTGGGGTTTCTTCGTGTTCTTTTACTGGCTTGTATTTTCATTTGGATACCGTTGAGACCTTGAGCACCTGGCCACAGTCCCGCAAGTGGCAGTCCATCTCTCCGACGTTAAGACTGGCGAAGTTGTTCGTCTCCGAGACAAAAGCAAAATTGAATTGAATTCAGGGGTTTTACGTGCTAAAACCACGATTCGATTATGAGGCACCCTGTAGTGGGGGACTTGGGATTAATTTTGACCACTAGGCGTTCTTCAACGTGGCCCCAACGTAGGGGCAACGTATGCAGGGGCCGAACCTGATAACAGTTCGGAAGGGGAACCATTCACGTGGCCTCTCCTGATTCGTCAAAATCTTGCTAGCGTCAGAGGCCGGCACAGACAGCGGGGCGGCACCGCAAGTTACGATCATGTCAGGCATCTGTCAATCATTTCCAAAGCGAACCCGTCTTTCGCTGAGAGCGGAACCGGCGAAGGGGTAGTCCGCTTTGGGTTCCGTAGCTGTGGCTCGGCTGTTGACTTGCGACCCTGGCCGTGCGTGCCGGTCGCACGACCCGGGAGACACGCGGGCGTCGCGCGAGCCTGCGTTGGTTGCTTCGGAGGCTAATACTTGCCTGTGTCGTCTGCTTGGCGTTGCTCTTTAGGTGTCGACCACGGCTGAGTGCGATACGCGTTCGAAGAAATGACGGATAACGATTCGCACCGCCCCTGCCCGCTTCCTAAGTAGACCTTTTGCAGGCTACGCTATCAACTGGAGGCGACTCGGGTGCAAGCGTGCCAGTGGTCATTCCAGGCCGAGGAAGGGATTGCGCGCTGCGCTTCATCGCCACCGGCCTGCAGCTCCCATGGGTCCGTCGAAAGCGAAGCATTCATCGGAATGGCCTAGATCTCTGCTGACGACTCTGTCCACGAAGTTGCTCTCGCAATTACTGTATTGGCCGGTAGAAAGGCTGGGTAAGCTTTTCCGTGACATCCGGCTCCATGCCAAGGAGATATCTGCATCGTGAGATCGAATTCCCAGTGCTATTGCCAGCATGAATAGCTCGGAGATCGCCGTTGAGCAACCAGAAGGGTTCAACTTAGGCTGGTCCAGCGCTTCGTTCGTTCGGCTGATATAGCTATACAGTCAGCACGGGAAGTTATTCTGGAGCTCTCTTATTTGCTGCCCTTTTTTCTCTAGTTCCGGGACTGCCGTACTTTGTTCCTCAATTTCACGGCGCAGCGCTCACCGCCAGCACCACGCTTTTCGATTTTACTTCTGGAAGGCAATGCAGGGCCCGTATATCGTAATGTTCGATTTCAAGTTCCATTGCTTCAAGATCTCAGCGGCAGCGCGGCGGTGAGCGAGTCGTGTCTGAGCCGATGACGAAGGGCGAGAAAAGGCGGAACATTGATGCAGTAAAGATGGCCCAATAAAGACCCCGCTCATGGTTTTGTCGCTACGCATGAAGTGCTGGCAGTGTATTCCTTGCCTCGCTCAAGCTCCTGACTCTGTCAATTCATTTACGTTTGCAATACCAGCTGTAGACTGAAAATGAAAAATAATGGCATCAATAATTTACTTCTGCGTTGCGTAAGCGCCCGCGGCATCATACACTTATACTTTAGAACTTGCCGTTTAATATTTAAATTATATTTTATATTTAATTAGCAAGCAGAAACATTCTGCCATTCCTCGATTTGCTCGTCATATGATGGCGTACATTTCGGAGGTAGCAACCTCTCGTCTATTGGTCGCGTCCTCCCCTTCTTCCACCTCCGGCTTGGGAGTGGCATATTTAATGACGTAAGCGGCGCAGAGAACAGTTCGCTTTCAGAATCGTTATCAGATTCCACCCCAGTTTTTGCGGACATCAGGGTATAGCGGGAGTGCCACGACGCGGCGTATTCGCCTTAAACTGTTCAAAGTTCCCGCTGTGGAGTACTGATGACGTCAACGAAACAAATATCACACAATTAAAAGCTATTCCTATGCCGGCCACGGCGGCCGCGTTTCGATGGGGGCGAAATGCGAAAACACCCGCGTACTTAGATTTAGGTGCACGTTAAAGAGCTCCAGGTGGTGTAAATTTCCGGAGTCGCCCACTACGGCGTGCTTCATCATCAGAAAGTGGTTTTGGCACGTAAAAAGCTATAATTAAAAAGCTATCCCTGCGCGCTGATCTTCCCCACAAAGCTTGTCCCGCCGGCGTTATCATTGTTCTTGATAAAGAGTAGCCGCTCGTCAGCTGGAAATGACTTATTCGAAGAACGTTTATTCGCGACGAGGCAAACCCAGCGATGATTGATTCCGGACTTTTACGAGGCCTTCCAAAAGGCAGCCGCATTGTTTTTAAATGCTACGGAGTCAACGGATTAGGATAATCGTCGGAGCATTGCACGGCAGCTTTTCCTCTGTCAGAACACATTCTTAATGTCCGAACGTCGCACAGCGTCTACGAAACACGCCGTCTTGGACGGCTTTTGATTTTGAACTATTGGTTTCGTTAAGGTGGTCTTGCTGTCCGCACTCATGGGCTACCGCAGCCGCTGCAAATCGAGAAAATATGTGTCTATGTATTCAGATAGACAAAATAAAGAAGTTCGTTCCGCACCGTGAGGCAAGAGGCACGACACTAGAATTCTGCAAACTGTCTCTGTTTCGTCGACTGTTAGCATACTATGGCCGATGCTCCTCGTGATACTACGTCACTTTTACTGGCCACAGGTCCAGGTACACCTATGGGTATGACATATAGAGTACTTGCGGTTATTTGTCAAAGTGCTGTACTGTCACGTATATCCACGTGCGTGAAGGAAGATCGCTATTTAAGATTATTATGCCGTTGTACACACGGGATTTCACTGTTCTCCATAATGTCTACCATGGTGCCGTTCTGCCTTTCTAATATGTCCGCAATGTAGAAAAGCAGATATCGAACGCCAACACATCTGCCTACTTAGTCAAAGGCCTCGCGCACTACTCCTTACAAGAGTTGTGCGACTTTCAACGGCATCGTTAAGGAATGTTGTTCGAGGAAGCTGACATTCAGCACATGAGACAATTTGTTCACATACACATTGTGCGAGAGTCGTTACCAGCTGTCCGTAGAGTACATTGTATTTAGCGTGATGTAGTCCTTCATTTTTAAACAAACGTTTGCGCAAAACAAACAGGGACAAATAAACTATGCCTCAAACCATTCCAGGCTTGTGAACAATGGTATAGTCAATTATAGTTTCCGGTCAGCGTTGTTGACGTAATGTTACCACACTGTAAACATCGCATTTCTTTAACAAGTTGATCGGTTGAGGAAGGCTGGGTACCCGCTCACTGTTATGCTTGCGCCATGTGCTAGACTAATGAAAAAACTTAAACAGGATAAAGAACTATGCACAAAGATTCAAAGGCAGGAAGGTTTAGCTTCCAAGGTTTCAGTGATTCCGAATGTGCGCGACCTTTCACATAGACTTTAAAAGGTGGCTGGGAGTTACGAGGTCAAAGTGGTGCATCAAAACGGCAAGTTAGGCCAGTTGGTTGGGATTCATAGTATGGTTTGTTACAGCGCAACACTAGACAAGGACAACAGAATGTATAATACGAAGACCAGTGCCGCGTTGTCATTTTATACCTTCTGTTGTCCTTGTCTAGTGTTGCGCTGTAACAAACCGTAAAAGTTGTGTTTACGGCAAAAAAAAACCAAAATAGATGGTGTGTGTTCTAGGGTAAAAAGTAAGTTCGAAAGTAAGGATGATGCAAAGAAACAATGTAGTATCCGAGTAAAAACCAATTTGTCGATTGCGCGAAGAACGTTGTGTATCCGATTATGTGTGGTCATATGTACGTAGGGCAGACTGCGAGTTGCATCAATACGAGACTAAGGGAAAATTTGTCTAGTCTGAAAGGTAGCCCTATACGCATTTGGCAATGCATTGTCAAGAATATGCTTGCTCACCTTGTCTTATAAGGACCGACATATTGTTTAGGCATAGAAATCAAAGCGCGAGAGAATTTGTGGAAGCTCACTGGATTGCAAAATTAAAGGAAAATTGAATCAGTCATCTTTCTGTTTCATTGTTAGATAAAGAGAATTCGCTCCTGTCATCATATCTTCAACGCATTTTCATCTTAAGTGCTCGTTTTATGCGCTACACTGTTTTTATGTTGACCGGGTATCGCTGATTCGCGGCATCTTATCACAAGTGTGATTATGTGCGCGCTCTTGGCAGGTTATGTTGACTGGATAGCGCAGATTTGTGGGTATTTAAGCAGGTGGTTCTTCGAAAATAATACCAGTTAAAAAGCGCTCGTCCTTGTGTTGCTCCTTTTCTTTGTCCCTGTTTGTTTGGCGCAAAAGTTTCTTTAAAAATGAATCTGTTCCAACTAGGCCAACTCCCAGTTATGTGGTCTTTGTGCCCAATTTCTGACCCGACTCACCCCGTAACGACTGACGTACGAGAAACATATTGATTCATCATGCTGACCTACATCTGCTTATATGCGCAGTCGCTCGACAGTTGACAGGCACTGGCGTCGGTCACAGGACGTACTGGACCTCTTTCGAATAGTTATCAACATTCTCGCCTTATATCGCACCATCGGGTTTCAGCTTAACTCCTTCTACAGCCAATTTATTTGTCTCGAAATTCGGCCACCCTGTCAACGTTATGGTTTCTACAGCGAAGCTGTTAATGTCTGCTGTCCCCGGGATCTTTAAAAGGAAGAGGTCTGCACACCGACTAAAATGGTTTAAAATAATTATTCACCTTTCGGCTCCACCACGGGAGCCTTGTTCACAATGAAACAAGCGGCAGAGCTGGCGCCCCTTTTTTTATGTGTCGCTCAAAACATGACTAATGCATCTGGCATACATGGGCGGCAGATTGCCTTCGTTGCGATTAAGAGTGTGCGCCGTGGTTTGAATGATTGGGGACTCAAGGTAAAGATGCGAAGAATGATTTCGTTCCTTCGCAATCACGCGAGATTTCTCCCAGTTAGTTAACCATATGTGATGTGGTTGCCCATTTTTCGGCCAAGGCATTGAACGCAACGTGTCGTTTCTGGACGTCATTCGGGTGCAGTTTAAGTCTTGTTTTGAAGTTGCCGGTTTCACCGAGGTAGACATACCGACAGTCCGCACACGAAATGACAGTGACAGTCCGACACGCACACGGACACTGCGCAAATACATCACATACGATTAACTGGGAGAAATCTCGCGTGATTGCCAAGGAACGAAACGATTCTTTGAGTCTTAATCTTGAGTCCCTAATCATCCAAACCACGACGCTCACTTTAATTGCAACGAAGCCAATCTGCCGCTCATGTATTCCAGATGCCTTAGTCTTGTTTGGAGCCATACATAAAAAAGGGACGCCGGCTATAGCTCTTGTTTCATTGTTTAAAAAGCCCCAGGGGGGAGCCGAAACGTAAATAACTATTTTTAAACCAGTTTTATAGGTGTCCAGACCTCTTCCTTTTAAGTATGCATCATCCCGATCTGAAGGGCTTCCCTCATACTCTCGATTTCCCCAGGATAGCGTCCGCGTGTCAAAGGACCCCTCACCAGGCCCCATAGCAAATTTAGGTTATACACTGGAAGTTCTTACATGTACTCTAGGAAGTGTTCTGCCGCAAAACTTTTTCAAGTCGCCTCATTATTAGGCGAGATAGAAATAGTTCAGTGCCGCGAACCCATGATTTCAGCAGGCGGACTCCACTGGCAAGCAAGACGCTATCTCCACTCGCCCCGCATACCCTCCGCAAGCGCAATTCCTTCTCTGCGTTCTCCCACACCGGATCTAGAGGAACGTGTGACGCATACCTCACAGGCCCCGCCTTCATTTTTTTTCTCCTCGCTTTCTTTTCGGCGCTACGCACTTCCGCTGACGGCGTCCCGCACAAGCTGCTGCCTCATTCTCGCAGCGCCCGATTTTGCACGCTGTGCACAAGGATACAGGACTAGGGTATAATTCAGTGCTACACGAATACTGAGGCAGAATAAGCGGATCGCAGAGCATGATCACGCGCTAGAACGCGGTAGAAAATGGCATAGTTTCGATACCTGCACACGTGACCGCACGACCCAGGGAACAAGTAGACGAAGCGAAAGTACAACTATGTTGCTTCGGTGCGAAGTAAAACAAAAAAAAAACACGCAGACATTCCGTTTGTGTGTTTTATTATTTCCCTAAACTTCAATTCGTCAATTCAAGCAACAGATCACACAGATAACAGATGTCGTATTGAATAATACTCGAAGTCACGTGTCACCACGAGTGACGTCACATTGCGGACACCAGTACGTAGGTGCAATACACGAGCACGTCACCGTCAGGCTTGGAGCGCGGCGGCCGCGAAAAGAAGGAACAGCGGCGTTCTGTTTGAAATTTCAGGTCTTTCCGCGGCGCGTAGTGATGTAATACTTTGCATGCACGATCGTTATCGCGCAGCGTATGTTCTGCGCTTGTCAGCTCAAAATGGCCATACCTGGTGAGGGGCCCTTTAACAGGAAGCTTTAGCTCGGGCCCAACTCCGACGCGGCGTATTCAAATACATGTAAAACGCAAAAACGTTTTTCTGATATAACCCTTGGACTTGTTTTAATGACATTTGCTGCATTTGAGAGAAAAAGTTAATTTCCAGTTACTGTGGGAAGTGGAATGTCGTTTTAGGCCCTAAATTTTGTCTAAAATATGTTCAAAAATTCGCAAGCTGGAAAAAAATATACAAGCCCGATGTTTGCAAATTAATAGCTCGGCATCAAGAACAGATATCGCGGGTCTGTAAATGGCATCCACTAGATCATTAAACGCAGACCGATTCGATGTGTCATCTTATAGCTTACATGAATTTGTTACGTAGTTTACAAAGGTTCTGCAAAAGGTGCATTAATATAGTAATCAATTTTTTTAGATTCATATGTAACATATCAATCTTGTCCGCTTTAGACGTAATATTAGAAGCGAATCCCAGAATTGTGGGAACACATTTCGTTGCCGAGTTATAAAGTTGTAAAATTGATAGTTTTGTTTTCTGAAAATTTTCAATTTCTGCCAATTTGTAATAAAATATTGACGACCTAACTCAAAAATTCAAAAGGAACAGTCACTAGATTTGAAGTTTTTCTTTTAATTGCAACGAACCTTGCCAAATTTGGTGCAGTGGTTGCCGAGAAAAACTAATTCTCCTTTTACATGTATTTAAGAGGAATCGTTAGCTCGGATCCTCATATCTAAATGCATGTAAAATAAGAATTCGGTTTTCTCCGTAACCATTGCACCAAATTTTGCGAGGTTTGTCACATTTAAAAGAAAAACTTAAAGGGACACTAAAGCGAAACAATAAATCAGTTTAGACTAATGAAGCATTGTTTGAGAACCCTGCAGACAGTCATATCAAAAGAATAGTTTGATTATTAGATGAAAAAATGAAGGTACAAGTATCAGTATTTGAATTTCGGGTCGAAACCCCAGCGCCGGTACGTCAGCGTGACGTCAGGGATACGAAAGTATGTTGTCGCATTTGGGCCGCGTTGGCTGAATAAAGGTTCCCGAAACCTGCCATGTATATCATTTTGTTCCTTTAGAACACATTGTAGTCACTCTGTACTGCTATATATAATTATTAGACCCTAGAAGATGCCATCAAAATCCAAGAAGTCACAGCCCCCCGGTGCGGGAACTTGAGTAGGCGTCGCCAACCGTATTTCGTTCTTGCGCTTTTTCTGGCTTGCCAAACGTCTTATCGTTGTAGGAGCGGTGCTTTTTGGTGTTGCAGACGCGGACACGTGTCCGCGTCTTCCCGCCGTCTTTCGTCCCTTTTAGTGCGCTAAAAAAACATCAGTTATCGAATACCAACACGCCCTAACCTACGCTCTCTAACTCAGCAAGGAAAAATAATATCACAACTCTGTCTATTGCAACTGATATTAAATCTAAAGCGGACAAAATTGATATGTTAGACATAAATCTAAAAAAATTGAGTAATATGGAAGTAGAGCTTTTGAAGTACCCTTGTACACAACGTAACAAATCGACATAAAATTTAAATTGACATATGGAATTTGTCTGCTTTGAATGATCGAATGGGTGCCGTTTACAGAACTGCGATATCTGTTCTTGTTGCAGAGCAATTAATTTATAACCATTGTGCGTCAACTTTTTTTAGACTTTCAAGTTCTTAACAGGAAGCTGAAGCTCGGGCCCAACTCCGACGCGGCCTATTCAAATACATGTAAAACACAATAAAGCTTTTTGTTATAACCCCTGGACCGATTTTCATTAAATTTGCTGCACTTGAGAGAGAAAGTTAAATTATAGTGAATGTTGGAAGCGCAAGTTCGATTTGGGTCCTATATTTTGTTAAACAGATCTTCAAAATTTGGAAAGCTTGAACAAAATAGAAGCACGAAGTTTACAAATTCACAGCTGTACATCAAGAACAGCTATCGCGGTTCTGTAAACAGCATCCATTAGATCACTGAATACGTACAAATTCAATACGTCATTTTATATCTTATGTAAATTTCTTACGTCGTTTACAAGGGTACAGCAAAGTCTGTATTTCCATATTACATAATTTTTTGAGATTCATATGTAGCATATTCATTTTGACCGCTTTAGGCGTACTGTCATATGCAATTCACAGAATTGTGATATAATTTTTCGTTGCTGAGTTACAGAGTTGTAAAGTTGACAGTTTTCATGTTAACAAATTTCTTTACTTATGCTAATTTTTCATAAAAAATTGACTACCAAAATCAAAAACTTGAACGCGAACATCGCTAGAATTTGATTTTTCCTATTAAATGGAAAAATCTTCGTCAAATTTGGTGCAGTCGTTGCTCAGAAAAACGAATTCTCCTTTTACATGTATTTACATTGGAGCATCCGAGCTAAAGCATTCGCTTAACACAACACTATGATCAATATTGGCCCCAGCCGCGTCATTTTCCACAGCTGACTCGTTGGTGCCCTTCGGCGCTACAGCGCGAATGCGCTCGTGCGAGTGCTCCCGCCTTCGTTGTCGTCATTAGTTCATTCGTTCGTTCGTTCGTTCATTCCTTAACACAAAGACGTAACCAATTTTACAGCGATGCTGATAAGGCTAGTTCGCATAGGGTTGTGTCCGTGTGTAGACACAAATCCCCAATGCGTAGGCCGATCCCGAAGGTTGTGAAATACCGGGCTAACCCGCGTCGGAGGTGACGCAGGGGTTAAGCCCTTCGCATACGTGGGCCGATACCGAAGATAGCAAAGTGCTGGGCCGACCCGCGGAGGAGGTGAAGTAGGCGTGAAGCACTTCCCATACGTAGTGCAACACCGGGCCGAACCGCGGCGGAGGTGTTGCAGGCGTGAAGCACTTCCCATACGTAGTGCAATACCGGGCCGACCCGCGGCGGAGGTGAAGCAGGCGTTAAGCACTTCCCATACGTGGGCCGATCCCGAAGTTATAGCAATGCCGGGCCGACTCGCGGAGGAGGTGAAGCAGGCGTGAAGCACTTCCCATATGTGGACAGATCACGAAGGTGGTGCAATACCGGGTCGACCCGCGGCGGAGGTGGAGCAGGCATGAAGCACTTCCCATACGTAGTGCAATACCGGGTCGACCCGCGGCGGAGGTGGAGCAGGCAGTTCTGCCAGCGTCTGACACTACTGCTTCGTCCCGGCTTCATGGTGACGCCACAGGAAGTTGTTTAGCACGTGTTGAAAGACTTATTGTCTTGGTGCTTTGTTGTTTCACTGTTAGCCGCATGAACGAGTGAGAGAGGAGGGGGGTAGAAGGCCTTGAAGCCATGTACAGCTGCTGCCCGTTTGTACCGTTAAATTTCATTTTACATTCTTGCTTTTTTATGATGCGCAGCAATGAGTGGTGATGCCAGCGATAACAGCCACGCGGCACCATCCGAGCATCGAGGCACGTTGCAAACAATGACAAACTTCGAAAAGAAAGGAAAATGAAATGGTTCTTTAAGAAACGCGGCCTGTGAACTCATGTCGTTTGGTGCAGACGGCTTTATATTGGTTTATTCAAGAGGGTTGCCCGCAGCGGCTTCTGGAAAAGTATGGTGCGCCAGTATTCCAAAAGAAATACGGCTATTTCTAAAGCCGCGTACATGTGTAATACTTGCAGTATGGCATTAATGCGCCCTCTACCAATCTCGGTATCTCCTACTGATCTCCTACTGATCATGTTGTCCTTAACAATTATTTTGCTGACTTCTGTAACTGTCCCAAAGCATGGCAAATGAATATCAACTTTTCTAAAATTGCTCCATGTCCTTTATACGACGCTCATCCCCTTCCTTCTTTGCCTATGCCTTTAACAATATTACTTTAAATAGGGTCTTCGAATTCAAATGTTTAGGTATCCTACTGACACACGACTTGTCATGGTGGAAAACAATGATGTCACCTGTAACAAGGCCCTTATAAGGCCAGGTTGCTAATATATATAATAAAAATATATAAAATAAAATGTGCGCTCGACCGTTGTTAGCTACATTGCAATGCGCTGAAGATGCGTGTTCTCATGTTTTAATTGTGTGTGGAGTCTTCATCGTGGAGAGTTCCTTGTTTCTGAGCATTTCTAAAAGGGCTTCATTGGCAGCCATTCTTTTTCATGGCGTACAATAATACCAGAGACAGTCGCTGTGTTACATCAGAAAAATATGCATTACACGAATGCACGTAACATCCACATTCAAAAGCACTGAACGCTCCAATATTGCTTACCTTCTGTCTCTGTTATTCTGCGTGCGCATTGCGGGAATCTTCACTATTCCTCCATCAAAATATTCCACACCCAAAAGACATCATGCATATTCAAGGGCAAATTTCTACGTATCAGAAGACGATCGCAAGGATTCGGAGACAGCAGGTGAATACCCCCCAGCACAGTCGACGTCCTTAATTGGCTGAGATACCAATATCTTGCAGCTGTATAGTGGGGCACTCAGTGGACTGCACATTAGGGATGGTGATGTTGGTGCATGCCCAAATGTTTATTTAGCCATTTTATTTTGGCACGCAACGATTCACGTAATTTTGCTACCGTAATTCACCCTTCTTCGTAGAAAGACAAGAAACAGCGTCATGTTTATGCCATCTAAAGCTATCCCATTATTGGGTAGATTAATTGCTGACATGTTTGCGTAGTTTCTTTATTATCTGAATACTTGCAGCATGTTTTGTGTGTGAAAAGCACTGTTGCGTAATGAGACGAAGGGACATGACTTGAGCAAGAAAACAACACACGACAGCTGAGCGTCTTGTGTGTGCTGTTACGCTTGAGTAATATTTATTGCCACCACGCCATTCACTTTCGAGTATTATCGATTACTTGCATTTAGCAGTTTCTTCCAGTTTTCATGTGTCCGCCACTTTTCTCATACTCTTGCTGCAATAAATTGTCTGCTATTTCCGTGTTGTTGGCTGTTCAGCAAGCTGATTGATATTGAAGGAACATAACGCATTCATTTACGATGCTACTTTTGGTGTGGATTATCAGAAGTACAATATCACAAGAGATAATATTTCACTTCCTCATGAACAGTTGGCATGATTGTTGCGCTAAGGTATAGCCTGAAACGTAACGAATATGAATTTAAAGCTGACATAAAGTGCAACAGCGTTGTGCGCTCGCCGTTGCAGCATACAAACAGTGGTGCAAGAGCTACGTTACTAATCACGAAACAAAAAGAAAATAAAAAGAAATAAAAATTAAAATGAGATCATGGCGTCCGGGATTTGGCGGCGTGCGGCGGCCATCTTGGAGGCTGGCGTGTTTCGCCGATTCCACTTGGTGCGCTGTGAGCCTAAGTCGGCTAGAGAACCTTCATGTACCGCGTTTTTAGGGTGGTGCCAGCCTTTGTAAGCGCCCATGCCGCGCTCGCCATAATTCCGCTGAGTGTCGCGGATGGCGTTGCTGCCAACCCCCGCTGAAGCCATTTTGATTCTCACTCGAACGCGGCATTGTGCTGCAGCACGGTAGGTATATTCGATGGTCCCTATTCTGTGGTGTGGTAGGCGTTACAACGACCTCAAGAAGTGGGCAGCAAGTCTGCTTTCGTGTTTCACTAACAAGTGACACCTGGGTTGGTGTGAAAGCCGTCGGATGCTGCCGCAACTGTGAACGAAGTCAGCTGTTGAAATTGCGCGGCCGCGGACGGCAACCCTACTCGTCCAGACCTCGACTACGAGAATCATTACCGGCTGTTGCGTACCGAAATGCTCTAACAACAGCCGCAACGGCGTGCGGGTGTTTCGTTTTCTGGCGCAAATTAAACGAGACCGATGGACACCGTCCGTCTCGTCACACGTGTGCTAAGAATTGCTCCAATCCTTATGCGGGCGATAGTATTTTTTTGGCACATAATATAAAGTGTTGCTGCATGCTCACGCACAATTTCAGTTAGTAAGGCTGAATTGGAGTATCAAGAACGCGAACAATTGACTGACAAGCAAATGTGTGCTAGAATTCGTAGTAGAGCACACTGCATTTCGCGTACGTAATGTTTTCGTAAGCTGGACTGCCTAGCCTCAGTAACTTCTTAGTTATGTAGCCTGCTTGCTGTTATTCTGAAGATGGCTGTGCTCCGATGCACAGAGCAATAAATTCTGAAGAAGCAGTGGGGAATGAAATAGGCAGGTGCTACAGCAGGATGTAGATGTTGAGCAGTGCATCCATTTGCAGTGGGTGTACTTCAAGACTATTAAGCAATTTCAGTTTCCTTGCTAATGCCAACATGGTTACGAGCGACTCTGATAGTTAACCTATTTTGGGGATGCTATCTAACACGTTATGTGCTCTCGTAGAGAGCTGTCATACACACTACCATTCCCGCAGAGAAAGGATACTCATAAGAAACAGGTTCCCACTTCTTGATGCTTAAGTACATCCATGATGCATAAGCTGACACATTTTCAGACTACAAGGTCGCACCTGTGGCTTCTGTGGAATGATGCGCAATGAGAATCGAAGCAATGACAATACCTCGGTGTTATTTACTAAATTTCTATGCCTTGCAGGCCACTTTGAGGACTGCAGCTTCGAGCAAAACAAAAAAGATAATTCGAAGAAGCTAACAAGACATGGATCCCGATGGTGCTGCCATTTCGTCGTAAGTGTATATATTTTTTTATTTATTGTAATACCCTCAGGGCCCAAGCGGCATTACAGGGGGGAGGGTACATTCTGATTATACAAGCGCAATAATGTAAACAACAACAAAGCTATGAAGAAACCAAGACAAAGCAACAAAAAGAACAATGATTAACAGAGCAGGTTATTCTAACAGGTCAATACCTGTTAGACCTTGGAAAAGGCCTTGAATGGCAATACCGTTAGCAACATTATTGTACATTCAAACTACAAAACTTACTTAATTAACAAATAGCGGCGCAGGTTATTCTGTGAAGTGGCTAACAACTGCGGCCTTGAATGACTGTACACATTCAATGCTAGCGACGGCACTGGGAAGATGGTTCCATTCTGAGCTAGTCTGGCATAAATGAACCGTGGAACAGGTTACCTTATGGCCACCTTATGCTGGTGATTAATACAGGCTTACAATTACGATGGTTGTGATAAAAGTTAGTGTTTCAGTGACTGGATCAAGAAAAAATTTATGAAGGAAAGACATGAAATTTTTCTTCTTAAGAGCAAGTTCGGAAGGCCAAGATTAGATTTCATCAGCGAAACACTGGCAGTACGGGAGTAGTTTGATACGATAAGGCGAGCTGAGCATTTTTGAGCAGGCTATATCGCATCTGCAAGGTTACGTAAGCCTGGATCCCAGACAGCAGACGCATACTCGAGTTTAAGTCTAATTAGCGTTTGATATAGTAATAATTTGAAATGTCTCGGTGCTTCAGCAAAATATTGACAACAGTATCAGTGTCGGATTGTCTCAATTATTTCTAGAAATCATGCATGTCGGTGCTTATGGTAGCTAAGCAAGCCATCGCAAGAAAGAAATCTTATATATAGAATTTCACCCGAGGCATGACTTGGGTATTCGAGAGGTATGGTGTGTGGGGGAGAGGAAGGAGAGAATGTGTGATGCACAACGGGTGTAGACCATAATAGTGAACATTTCTGGAAGATGGCAATTAGGACTACATTCGGCAAATGCAATCTTGCGCCCTAATTTTAATTCAATCTCATTGCAGTCTAAAAATTCTTATGCACACTCTCAGGCCCTATCCTGGAGTGATATTACTCACTTATGCAGCAGTAACAAAAGGAAAATGAGGAAGTAAAAAAAGAGACTTTCCGTGAAGCAGCACGCCCGCAAACATGACGGTTCCGGAGTAATTTCAACTTGGAACTGGTAATTCCACAACACTGTCCTCTACAAAAAACAGTGTTATCACCTCATTTGTCACTTGCGTTTCACGCCACAAACGATGGCAACGCTGCGATCATTCAGACTAAAATCGAAATGATGTTGACGCTGTGATTAGTCAGCATAAAATCCCTATGGCATGCTATCGCCTTCAAAAGTAAAGCACAAGGGCTGCCTGTGCTTGGTTTGATTGTTAACTCTTACCTCTGAACAATTTTTTACAGCTGTGCCGAAACGCCGCAAGCCACCAAAGTATGGCTTCCAAGACACAGCCTCTGCTAACGCTGCGGCAACTGGACAGGCAGCTAATGATGGATCTGCAAGCCAGTGTGGTAGCATATCAAACAGCCTTTGTCTTGATGTGATGACAGCAGAAGATGTGCATGATAAGCCTACCGAGAACTGTGCCAGCAATGTGATCCACTCACTGCACCAGCATGATAGCCTGAACGTGTGTCATGCTCCAGGCAGCTCTGGAACAAGTAGCTCTGCACGCTTTACAGTTTTACTTTCAGCAACTTTATTACCGTATGAAGCAAACGCTCGCTAACCAGATGTTTATTTGCGAGCTGCAGTCTTGATAGTGATGAGGATGACGAGCCTTCACAACAAAGGACTGCTGCTGCAACATGTAGCAAGTTTCAGTCAAATTGCATTGATAATGGAAAGAAGTGTTACTTATCCTTCCCCCATGTATCCACAGCGTCGTCTAGCCACACATCGGCTAACCTCAGTGGCAGCACTTCTCGGAGCATGCTCCCTTCACTACAGCCGACAGAGATCTATTCTGAACCCATTGGCACAATGGTGTCAGAATTGTCACCAGAAGAAGTAGCTGGGTCCTCTGATGACCCCGGAACTACCAATCTGGTCTTGTTCACTTTCTCTGGAAATGACACCAAAGAAAAGCTAGAATCGACATGCAGTAGCACTGCAGAGCTTAAAAAAATACAGTGACCTAACACGGAAGTACAAGAGGCTCGAAATGCTGCACAACCAGGCAAAAGCCTCCATTCGAAGCCTCAAGTAACAAGTTAAGCCTGGACGCCAGAAACTCGATTCCATATCCAACGTGAAATTCCTAAATGAAGACCAACAGAAACTACTAACCAGAAAGAATAGCAATATATGCGTTTGGTCGGAAACAACAAGCAGAACATCGCTGGAAAGCAAGCATGCATGTGTGCGGCTCGTTATGAACTTCTGCGATCATTATCGTATCCCCTGCCCTCAAACAGAACCCTGATTAGAAGGTTACAAAAAATTTGCTTTCTTCCAGGTATCCTCCATGAAGTGTTCGATGTGCTCAAACGCAAAGTGGAGGCAATGGAGGATATTGAAAAGGATTGTGCCCTATTCATGGATGAAATGGAAATCGCTCAAGGGTACGAGCATGACCGCTCGCTGGACTACCGTTCTGGTAGACTAATTCTTCCCTATTGCAGAAAATCAGGTAATCATCAACGAAACGAAATATCTTGATAACGCTATCACCAAAGGCTTTCTCTAAGCAGTTGTCAACCTTACTCAGGTAAATATTGCTAAGAATAGGGGCAACCTTTGAGCCAATACAAATGCCTGATTTCTGCAGAAAAACGCAATCTCTCCACCCAATCAGTGTCGACTTCAAGGTCATTGAAAGAATTTCTAGAAAAGCTCGCGTGGAAACACCGCATCTGTCAATAAAAGCCGACTCTTGCACTTGTTCTTTAATGCACTCATTTACGGAATTTAGCAATCCGTCATGCGGCAAGGAATAACACAGGTCTTCGATATCCATACTAAAAGCTGTACAATCACCAGGATTTTCCTCTCTCAAATACTGAACTAGTACCTGAGAATTACGTCAGCAAAAGGCGTCTGAAAAAACTCCTATATGAACACAACAATCAAACCCCGCCCTCAGTCCGCAGCAGCTGCGAAGCAACTGACCACGGCGGCGCTCAGACCTGCGACGCAACAGAGGGTGCTAAGAATCCCTGGCTCCGGACAGGCCGCCATTGGAATATGAACCTGGCAACGTGTAACGCTAGAACGTTATCTAGTAAGGCAAGTCTAGCAGTGCTATCGGAGGAATTAGAGGGCAGCAAATGTGATATAATAGGGCTCAGTGAAGTTAGAGGAGGCCAAAAGAAGCATATAGAGTGCTGAAAAGCGGGCACGTCCTGTGCTATCGGGGCTTAGCGGAGAGACGAGAATTAGGAGTCGGATTCCTGATTAAGAAGAATATAGCTGGTAAGACACAGGAATTCTATAGCATTGACGAGAGGGTGGCAGGTCTTGTTGTGAAACTTAATAAGAGGTACAAAATGAAGGTTGTACAGATCTACGCCCCTACATCCAGTCATGATGACCAGGAAGTCGAAAGCTTCTATGAAGACGTGGAATCGGCGATTGGTAGAGTGAAAACAAAATACACTATACTGACGGGCGACTTCAATGCCAAGGTAGGCAAGAAGCAGACTGCAGACAATTCAATTTCAATTCTGAACCGAGTGGCATATTGTTGATGCAGACTGTAGATTATCTGCTGGATGCAGCTTACTCATTTCTCTTTTTTTCTACTTTACATGGCATTGGTTATTACAATAAATCTTCGCAAAGTAGGCACTTGGGAAGGGTGACAACTGTGCCGCATATGCATGTTTTGCCTGATATGTAAAGCCGTCAGTCAAATAGTAGACCAAACAGGTGACTTCGTAAGTAGAGTCATCCTTTTAGACGACTTCAATGTGTAACACACTGCACACCTATCTGCTGTATTTATTGTGCATAGGACACCGTTACATTCATTGTATATACGCGTGTCCATATCTTTTAATGCGGCTTGATAATACGATTTTAACTGTCCTTTTTAATTTGCTTTATTCGACACATTTTCTGTTAATGGTGTAATTGGTAAGAAAGGCTTTCCTGCTGCAAGGATTACAGACCACAATGATAATGTGCGAAGCTGCACCTTTATTGCTAATTACTGTCTGTTTCATATATTTTCTTGCATTTCTACTTGTTTTCAGTAATTCTGTCTATCCGCTTTACATATTCACATTTCCTTTGATCTCATTCAGGATTTGCGTTCTTTTGTTGGACAGTAAGTGCCCAGTTGTGTGTGTGTGTGTAGCCTTTCCGGCAACAATTGTAGATGGAGATGTGCACAAATACAGTGAAGTACCTTCAAATGACAAAGGCCTTATGAATTATTTCTCAGTACGTGAACCATTTGTCTAAAATTTTACCTTGCTGGTTTAAAAAAAAGCTCACCTGACCATAAAATGATGCATGCTTTCGTTCTTGAGAACACGAAGAACATTCGTATTATCGCAGTCAAGGGCTAAAAAACACGGTGTTCGCTCCATTACAGGCATGGGGGGAAGAACACGCACCTGCACGTGCTTCAGTTCCTGCATCGCATGTTATCTAGTCAGGTGCAGTTATTGCCAGCGTCCATACAAACGGGGGTTGGTGCACACATGCAGGCAGATTTAGCACACATTCGATTGTGTTAGTTTTTTTTTGTCTTGCTGGAGTTGCAACCAAGCAAGCATTACTGTGGAGAAAAAGAAAACATGCGCTTCTGAAACTGCAAACGGTAATGTGTTTGTAAATAGCATTCGTTGGCATCATGACATCGAGCTGTCAATTCACAGTGAAATTTTTCTTTCAATGATTTTGTTTGCTGTAAAATAAGGGCTGTTGAGCGTCGTATCGGGCACAAGCAAGTTTGACTAAGGGTCATCTACTCTCGTTACCTCATGCACTTTTCCAAACTTCAGTCCCCAGTTACTGTTATTCAGGTTTTCCATATTTTGCCATAATTGACAGCACATGTAACATATTTCTGCCTATATAAATCAGTATGGGCTGCAGCACTGTTAAGTTAATATTGGAACATTTTTTTGTCTGCTTGTGTAGCCGGCCGAGAAACTGCTACAGGAATTGAATGCGCTGGTACATAACAATCTTATATAGATCTTTGAGCAGCCCAGTGTGCGGAGGATGAGGATTGCTTGGCTAATTTGACATGACGTTTTCTTCTATTTGACAGACATTTTAAATCAGCGTCTTTTACAGTGTGAAAATGCTACTTCCTAATTCATTTTTAATTAGCCTTCCTATTTTGTTTCTTTTTGTTTTTTGTGCATGGCGGTGGTTGGTGGGGGGTTCTTATCGTAAACCAGCCTTTCTGCAGGAATTATAGATGAGAAATTATGACAATGTGCACGATTCAAGGGATGTAGATTCCAATGGTCAATGCTTTTTGAATGCTTCCTCGGTTATGGGAACCATTTGCCCGGCATTACTTCAATCTTGCTGCATGAAAAAAAATTGTCGGACGTAACGTGATGTAATTGAGGCCGAAGGAACGGCAGTTCCCACTTGTACGGGCGTGCGCCAACTTCACATCAGCACTTGCTTCAGTTACTACGTAATTACAGTCAAGCACGAGCGTTGGCAACGTTCAAACAAATGGGGTTGGTGCACGCGCGCGAGGACCTAACACACGTTCTCTGTCCTGTACGTGTCCTTTTTATCAGTGACACGAGCATGGAGTGACACTCTTGTTTCTTAAGCAGCACTCCCGGTTCACCTCCTGAGATGACTGGGGACGAAATTCCGAAAATAAAAGTAGAGTACAAAATTGATGAGTTCCATTGTAGATGGGATGTCAGAGCATGAGTTTATATAGTTACAAGTTGAGTCACTGAAGTGTCTGGAATAATTAGAATTAGTTAGCAGAGACGAAATTTTAAATAAATCAGAAAAAATAGAAAAGAAATAGTACAGCGCAAAATTCATGGATTTCATTATAGATATGATATCATATCATACGTTTAGTTAAAAGTTGAGTTACAGAAGTGCCTGGAATAATTAGAATTACTTAATTTTGATGAAATTCAAAATAAATCAGAAAAAATAGAACAGAAGATAGTACAGTAAAAAATGCGTGGGTTTCTTTATAGATATATCAGAGCATAAGTTTATATAGTTACAAATTGAGTTACTGAAGTGTCTGGAATAATTATAAATCACTGATTACCGCATACCAATGCACATAACACCAACACCGAGGTGCGAGTGTTACTAAGAGACACCAAAGTCGGAGATTAGGGTCGCCTACCGTTTTTTCGTGCCATTTTACAACGTTAAGTAACCCATTAGCCCAGTAACATGTACTTTTAGGATATAACACACTGTATAGCACGGACATCTTTTGTTCTTCTTTCCTTTACTCAATTACATATAACTGTGGAGTCGAAACAAAACATAGGCTTCGGAAAATGCAGATCGTCATGTCCGCTTAAATGGACGGCATGAGCTAGCTATCGGGATACTCAGCAAACGGGTCGAGATAGCGGTGAAAGTTATCTTTAAAGGGACACTAAAGTGAAAAATGATTTCTCCTGCATCAGTAAATTACCGTTCTACAAGACCAAAAGCACCACTCTTACAACGATAAGACGTTTGGTAAGCCAGAAAAAGCGCAAGTGTCCCTTTAAAGGGACACTAAAGCGAAACAATAAATCAGTTTAGACTAATGAAGCATTGTTTCAGAACCCTGCAGGCAGTCATTTCAAAAAAATTGTTTGATTATTGGATGAGAAAATAATAATATTTGGGGTTTTACGTGCCAAAACCACTTTCTGATTATGAGGCACGCCGTAGTGGAGGACTTCGGAAATTTTGACCACCTGGGGTTCTTTAACGTGCACCTAAATCTAAGCACACGGGTGTTTTCGCATTTCGCCCTCATCGAAATGCGGCCGCCGTGGCCGGGATTCGATCCCGCGACCTCGTGCTCAGCAGCCCAACACCATAGCCACTGACCAACCACGGCGGGTACAGGATGAGAAAATGAAGGTCCAAGTATCAGTATTTGAATATCGCGCCGAAACCCCAGCGCCGGTAAGTCAGCGTGACGTCAGGGATTCCAAAGTATGTTTTCGCATTTGAGCCGCGTTGGCTGAATAAAGGTTCCGAAAACTTGCCATGTCCAATATTTGGTTCCTTTAGAACACAATGTAGTCAATCTGTACATCTATATATAGTTAGTAGGCCCTAGAAGGCGCCGTAAAAATTCATGACGCCACAGCCACCAGGTGCGGGAACTGAAGTAGGCGTCGCCACCCGTATTTCGTCCTTGCGCTTTTTCTGGCTTACCAAACGTCTTATCGTTGTAAGAGTGATGTTTTTGGTGTTGTAAAAAGTTAATTTACTGATGTAGAAAAAATGATTTTTCACTTTAGTGTCCCTTTAACGTCGGTTTTGCTTGCTTATCGCGCTAGGTAAAAGCAAATGCGACGTAAGGGCCGTACGCATCTTGGCGTGAACGCTAGAGTGCGTGGTTTGCGCTCCGCAGGACTGTCTGCTGCCGGCGATTAGGTGCTAAGCGCATGCAAAGAAAGCTGAAGGAGCTAGACCACGGGACACACTCTCGGAGGCTGCGCATTAGTTTGCATTGTGTGTGTGTGACTGTCACTGTTCACAGTAGCGATGACATGAAAGCTAAACAGACCCTGCCGATCCCATTGAATACCCATGTGGCTGCCGAACAGACTCGCTGCAGCGAACGAATGAGCTGCGGCCAGATTTCGCCGAGAACACATCCTTCCTACCTTCCATCGTCGCCGTCTTGAAGTTAAATTGGAGCCACACCCTAAAAATCGGACTCCGCTAACAGCAGTACCAGCTATAAAGGTTTCCGAATGGGCAAATTAGCGAGAGTTCTGCGTGGCAAAAAGAATGCAGAAGCGGTTCAAGGGCTCCTGAATCTTCGAAGAGAATCAAAATAGCTGCCCGCCAAATTTAGCGGCCGCTTTTACCTCACGGCGGTTGTTCCGCCAGATTTGGCCCTGGCCTGCGCCGATTTCGTCAGAGATGTCACCACCCTAAACACGCGGTACATGGAGGTTCCCTAAAGTCGGCCGCAGGCACGCTCCGTGGCCGCAGGGGCCTGCAAGAGTGTTCACCCTTCACGCTTACTATATTACTCTAGGCGCCTACTTAGCCCACTCCACTGGAGTTACTGCATACTTTTTGTCTGCCTCTGTTCGTATTTTGGGGGATTATTGATAGATGATGATGTTGTGTCGTGTTTTATGGCGCAAGGGCCAGGTTTGACCAAAGAGCGCCATGACAAGTGGTAATGTTAACGATATATTATGGATGACGTGCACAATGAATTCCCCATGGTAGATGTGATATGGCTGTAAAAGGGCCTAAAAATTCGACTGTAGGTGGCGTAGAATATATACGTGCTAAAATAATTACGCTGACTGGGTTGTGATGTCGGCTATGACAATGGGCTTTCATTAAAAACATGCTGAAACAAAGCATAACAATGAGACCAGAGTTCCAAGAGAGCCCTTCAATGCAGGCCTGTTAGTCATGGGCTAAAACTTGAATGGCCAAATGATTTTGAGGATGTCGGTTTCGGCTAAGAAATCTAAAACTATTTGCAGATTAAAAAGCGGTTCATCACTAAGAAAGAATGCAGGGTGAAGAGGTATATTTTCGCAATATGCAGAAGGGAAATAATTTTTGCTCTCTGTTTCTATGGCAGGGCACTCAATAAGAACGTGGAGTACTGTCAGGCTATTGCCGCACTTAATACATGTTGGAGGATCGCCCCCAGTCAAGAGGTGAGAGTGGGTACCGTATGTGTGGCCTATCCTTAATCGGCAAAGAAGTACTTCCTTGTACCTTGCTATTTTCCAATTTATCCAGTTCCCCAGTTTTGGTTTTATCATGTGAAGCTTATTCTTTGCGTGTGCATCCCACTCGTCTTGCCAATGATTCCTCCATTTACGGCGTAGAAAAGGCTTTAGCTCTGTGGTAGGGATGGGGATATTTAAATCTGCGTCGCTAAAAGTTACTGACCTAGCGCTTTCGTCAGCAGCTTCGTTGGCTTTTATACCTTTGTGACCAGGTACCCAGCATATGACAATCACTTGATTGCACATATACAGGGAGCACAACAGACTGTAGAGCTCCCTAAAAACTGAGTTCTTATATTTTCTTAGACTAAGTAGGGCTCTGACTACACATAATGAATCTGTAAACACAATAGCCCTAGCAAGTTTTGTGAGCCTTATGTTTTGAATAGCCGATAGTACAGCGTAGGCTTCCGCTGTAAATATACTTGGGTGTGGATTTAGTCCCCCGGATACTGAAAATGAAGGTCGCAGAGCTGCGTAGGAAACTCCTTTAGAGGACTTGAAAGCGTCTGTATAGTATTCTGTAAAGAATACTTCTCCTGAAGTTGACGAAAATGGAACTGTATATGGTACTTCTGGCGCCCTCTTCGATATTTCCACGAAAGACACGTCGCATTCAATGGTCTGTCATTCCCATGGCGGGAGCAGGCGAGTAGGTGCCATGAGGACATTCTCTGGAACTAAGACACCTGTTTTTTCTGCCAGTGTTATCAAACGAAGGTTCAACGGAGCTACAATAGCTGGGCGCTTACGAAATAGCCTGGCTGTAGACACTACACGAATAGATAGGCATGCCAGGTAACGAAGCCGCCCATCAGGCAGCCCGCGCACTCACTTACAGGAAACCAGGCATCACTTCGGAGGACCTTGACTCAGATTACAGCCCTCTTCTTTCTTTTAAAGACATTACTGAGCACTATCGTGCCGAAAATCGTCGTTACCCGCTTCCTTTGAAGGGACTGGGTAAAGCTGGCGAACGAATTAACTCTCCTTAGGCTCTTTACAAACACCTTGCTGTGCCCAGCGGTTCGCAAGCACTTTGATCCTTCTTTTGATGGCCGCTGCTCATTCTGTGGGGAGGTGGCCGACACCTTCCACATGGTTTTGTCATGCAGGCAAAATCCTTGTCTTCGCCCCATCACCCCTTCCCCTTCCCGAGAGGACTGGGAGGCGGCCCTACTCGGCTGCCAGGAACTATGGGCCCAACAAGCCCTAGTTCGGCGTACCTACGTAGCGATCAAGACCAACGGGGTCCCGGAGTGAGAGACTCCGCCCAGTATTGCAAGGGGCGCGACCCACTAGAGGTCTCTCCCCGAGAACCTATGTTCATATATAGCCCAATAAATGCTTTTCACCACCACCATCTCAGTGTAAAAGCATCGGACGACGACTGAACAGCAGGAAGCGATCTCAATCGATGGACGTGATCTAGTTCGATGCTTAGCGATTAGCCTAATCTGCATCTAGGCATGTCTAATGCATCCTTGTAACAGGTCTGCGTCGTGTGCAGGCTCTGAACGGCTGCCGGTGCCTCTCCTCCATGGTAATGTCTGAGATAAGAGAGAATAAAAGTTCTCTGTCACGCCGACGGAAGTATTCTTGTAGATAACTGCCCTGAATTTCTCCCAAAATGAACGCAATTCACTGATGTCTCCACGAAATGGCTGGGTGTTTGACCACGGTAGCTTACACCCAGCCGACCGGTCAGCGGCGCCACGAGATAAGCTTGATGATCACCGTTCGGTGACAGCAGTGATGGTGAGGGGGCATTCTTAATAGTCGCTGTTATCTTTAGGCTTGCCTTAGAATTTGCAGCGTCATCCTCATATAGCGTATAGCGTTGTCTCAAATACTCAAGAGAATTCTACGGGAATGAAGGTTCCATTCATGCGTCCATATGACATGAAGCGCAGCTCGGCAAGTCCTGACGCGCGGGCTGCAACCTCTACGTCGCTGCTTCCGGAGATTGAAGGGCAGCCTTTGCTTAGTTCACGAGCTTTCTGAGCACCTCGCCGTCCGCTTGGGCTTAAGTGAATGCGTTCGTAATTACTTGGAGAACAGCCGGTCTGGAGCCGTCGTCATGTTCGAAGGTGACAATTTGGCTATAAAGATATCAGGAAAAACTCAAGCCAGTACACTGCAGAGTAATCTATTTTCTTATTTTGATTCCTTATCAACTTATTTTTCTTATTTGTAAAGAGCTGAAATTTATGTCGACACAAATCAGCTGCAAGGACTGACGGCCGAAAATTTATAGCAAAGGATCAGCAGTCAAGGGCCTCGGCCTTTCTTTCTGGAAAAAGCACACTCTTCCATCATTAGGCGCGAGCTAGCTGCGTTCTAAAAGGAAGTGAGATCCTGTGAATATTATACATTTTCTGACTAGCCACGGATGAAGATATGCTGACAATGTAAGCAGAAGTTGAATGCTAATAAATATATGATAGGCCCGTGAGCGAGTCCAGACGGAGGGCTACTTATCGGGGTATTATGAGCATGCAGTGCAAATGAGACGGGAACGAGATGGTGTGGCTGTAAAACCATTTATATGCAAGACCACGACTGCAGAGCATAAACACCCGAGCAAAAGCTGTCGTCAGCAGAGGCTTAAACGAAGAGTACAAAATACGAGACAGGGAGGTGTCAGCAGACGACAAAAGCCAAATCAGAGACGTCGGCTGCTTTTCATTTGGAAGGCCTTGAAAATCTCGCGCTCCTTCGCATCGCCGCTCCTTTTCCCTCCAGCGCCTCCATGAACACATAATTTTTTTTTATTCCGAGAGGACGCTCAAATCATCGCGCGCCTGCGTTGACGGTGCCCTATCACCGCGCTCTTCCTTTTACGCCGTCTGCAGCCGGCGTGTTCGTTGGCTGGGGGAATTGTTTGCCAGCGCCCTTCTGTTGACTCGGGCCGCTAGATGACTGAGCCTAATGGCAGTGCCGTGGCATGGAGCCTCCTTTCAGAAATAAAACGCGTTCAGGTAGTGCTTCCTGACTCAACGACGTCTGCGCTGCTTGGGGAAGAGTGCCATGATAAGTCCGATCTCAGCGGATTTCGGTCCAACGTCACGAGCATAGTTTACATGACTAAGCTGTTGCACGCCCATATGAAACATGGTTACAGCGCTAAGCAAGATGAAGTTATGAACAGAATGCACAGGATGTGCTTTGTACATTTTTACTGCACCAATGATTACGTGCATAAAGTAATTGGTGCAGTACATTACACCAGAACACTCGCGCGTACTCATAGTAACGCGAGGTGCCTTTAGTCAATGTATGAAAGGCACACTCGCGTCAAAATTAAAGATTCTAATTGTCCATTACGTGCATACACTACGGACTCACTTGCTCAAGTGATAAATTCATTTGTGCTAGACACCAATAGAAAGTGTGCTGATGCAGTTGCTGCCGTCTTCTGTGTAAACGGATTTGTACAGTGATGTGCATTTTTTAGCCTTTCATCTACCCAAAAGCACGTACAAACTCAGGCGCACATTGGCCGCTGTGCGGTTACACCGTGCCCATGGTTACACCATGCACAGAATGCCTGATTCTGCAGCAAAGGCGAACATCGCTCGCAGGACACTGTCGGCCTCTGCTGGGGGACTGATCCACTCGTCGAAGCTGACCACTCGAAGCGCCCCGGTGCTTTCTTCGGAGTGATGCATACTTTGGGCGCTCCGATAGCAAGTGCGGGATGTTCGGCGCAGCTGCCGTTTTGCACGCTGGGCAACCTGTTGAACGCGAAGCATTTCTTAGCGAACATTATTTGCCTGTTTGACAGTATCTATCTATCTATCTATCTATCTATCTATCTATCTATCTATCTATCTATCTATCTATCTATCTATCTATCTATCTATCTATCTATCTATCTATCTATCTATCTATCTATCTATCTATCTATCTATCTATCTATCTATCTATCTATCTATCTATCTGCCTACGTCTTGGTCCTCTCATGGTCCTTTCGTTAACTTGATATGTACCACAATTGGCATACTGTGACAAGAATGCATGACGAACATAAAGGATCAGTCATGACATGGATATCGACATGCGTGCAGTGTAGGTAATGAAACAGCCGCCATTGTTTTGGTTATCTCGTGGCTGTTTGTTAACTTGGTGTGTGCCAAAATTGTAGACGAACATAAATGAGTGTCAAGTGTATGACAAACATAAATGATCAGTCAATGGCATGAATATCATGACATGCGTGTCATGCAGTGTTGGGGAGTTTCCACTCGGGGATTGGATTGAATTCGGAATCAGTCAACAGTATCGGGACCCTGGAATGGAATGATGACAACGCTTGGAGGAATTGAATGGGAATGAAATTAAGAGCGTTTTTCTCGGAATCGAATGGGAATAGAATTACGTCTTTTTTCGAACATAGAGCGCTTTTTTGTCTACGCGCTGCTTTTTATCCAAATATGCCGAAGAACCAACGAAACCGCGTTAAGACATTAGTAAGTCAGAGGCTCGAATTTAACAATAAAGCAGTATTCTTGAAATGGCTTGGCTGGTTACAACCACGGTACATTTATAAGCAACGTGCCTACTACAATTCTGTCCTTATAGACTGAGTTACTGCGAAGTTTGTCTTGATTCTTCGCCTAACTTCGGTTCTACGCCGTTGGTATCCGTCCTACGGAACTACCGCGGCGGCATACTACCCCCCCCCCCTGCGCACCCCCCTTACGCCTTGTGATTTTTTTTTATCTCGGCGGCGTCTTCGCCTCGGCCGCGTGCTGTCTGCCCACCTTACACTTTGTTTTTGCTTCTGTCGCCGTCCGTGACTCGGACGCATATTCTAACAAGTCCTTCTCTAAGTTGTTCTGCGTACTAACGCGGGCGCAATGCTTGTGTTCACTGCAAGCTTTCGCATACCAGCTAGCGCGCTGTCGTGCCTCGTACTCCTTCCGCCCGAACCCATTTTCAATACTGCCCTCCTTGTCTAGACACAAGGACGGCTTTGCCCGAACCTCTGAAGACGCGGCTGCAGGTCAGCGCAGCTCAAAGTCGTACACGATGAACTCTGCGCCCTCTCTCTCCTTACAGACAGAGATATAGAGAATAAACTTCTGAAAGCATTGGTTCGGGAAGCCAGCCGATGCAGGAGAGCCTACGTCACTCCGATCAAGGCGGCTCGTCCCCGAGCCCCCAGGCGACGATTCGCGCTGAAGAAAGCCAACGTTCGCTCTGTTCTATTGCAAATCGAAAAAAGGTATGACAACGCACTACAACACTGGCTCCTGCGCCTAACGGCTCACGCATGCAGTAAGCGCGTGAGCCGTTCTTTCAAATACTGGTCGCCGTCCCGGGCTATAAGTTGCCGTCGCGGGATGACTCCAGAAAGAAGTTCCTGCGCCGGAAAGTATCAGCGCTGCACACCAAAATATCATCGTCTTTGCCGGGAGCGGAGTACGTCCGTATGGCACTAGACGTGTGGACGTCGCGGTCTACGGAGGGCTGCCTGGCTGTCGAAGCAACAATCGTGGACAGCGACTTCATGGCTCACACGCACATCCTCAGTTTCACTCGCCTGGCGGGGAGCCACACAGCCGCTCTGACTAGGACGGCACCGAGTCCTAGGCTACTGGCGTCAGTGTGTATTTAGGTATCGGCGTCTTCGTCGAAATGTGCAAGTACCGGCGGTGACTGCATGCGTCGTTTTAGCTCTTGAAATGCGTCGGCCTGCGGCGTTTTCCACTGGAACTCGACATCAGATTTGGTTAGATGCGTTACCGGCTCAACGATGCGTGAAAAGTCCTTGACAAAGCGCCTGTAGTAGGCACACATGCCAAGGAATCTACGCACTGCCTTCTTTTCGATCGGCTGCGGGAACTTGGCGATGGCAGCTGTTTTCTGCGGGTCGGGGCGTACTCCGGATTTGCTGAAGACGCGGCCTAAGAACTGTGAACGGTCGGGAGGCAGGGATCAAAGTGTGTTTATTGTCAGACAAGGGGCTGCATATATAGGGACAGATACAAATATGAGCATGCGCACTTCGTACCGTAAGGGCACGTGTTAACATGACAGTGAGCATACTTACATCTTCCTTCTTTTCGAAGAGAAAACAAAAATGAGAACAAAGTATTTACAAATTCGCATGTCAGGGGTCTCTCTGGCAGGGGGTAACGATGTGGCGGTCTACGCAGACGGTTACTTCTACGAAGGGTGTCTTCAGGTTGTAGCTCGGCCACCTGGTCAGGCTGGGATACTGACTCTGCAGAAACTGTAGCTTCAGGGTCCGACGTAGGTTGCATTTCTTTAGAACTGAGATGCTCCCTGGTGCGCCGCAGCTCTTGTCCGCTGTCTGTAAGTAGGTTGTACGACCGAGGTGTGCCTGCAGGGCCTACAACCACAGCTGGTGACCAGGTTCTGCGTATGGTGTCGTACACTTATACTGGAGACCCACTGCGAAGATGGGGTAGACGCTTCGCCGTCCGATTGTAGAAGATCCGCTGCTTTTCTCTGATTTCCTGGAGGCGATTGCGAACGGCATGTGGTGGCACAGTCTGCGGTTCGAGGTGCTGGGGAAGAAACGGCAACTGCGTCCTTGTTTGGCGACCCATCAACCTTTGAACGGGCGACTTCAGTTGCTCGTCCCTTGGCATGTTTCGCCACTCCAGCAGGGCGCTGTAAAATTCCATAGTTGCGAAAGGATACTTCGTTAGCAGTTTTTTCGCCTCGTGCACTCCACGCTCCGCCATGCCATTACCACGAGGATAGTACGGGCTTGAAGTTACGTGGGCAATTCCGAGCTGCGCAGCGAAAGAGCGGAAGCACGCGCTGTTGAAAGGCGGGCCGTTATCACTGCACAGCTTTGCCGGGATTCCATGAGTCGCGAAGACGAGCATGCACGCATTGTTTACCGCTGTCGCTGTTGTATGACGTAACTTTTGAATCTCGAAAAAGAACGAGTAGAAATCCACGAGGATTAAGTAGGACTGGTCATCGTGGTGGAAAATATCAAGCCCTACTACTTGCCATGGCAGGCCTGGTATCTCGTGGCTAAGCATAGGCAGTCTAGTGTTCCTGCGCTTGTACTTTTCGCACGCTGCCCATGACTTAGCTAGAGCCGAGATGTCCGCGTTCATGCCGGGCCAGAACATTACTTCTCTGGCTCTCATCTTCATTTTTTCTTCGCCTCCATGTGCGGTGTGTAGCAAACGTGGAATTTCCGGTCGCTTGGCCGGAGGAATGACTATTTTGTTGCTTCTGAGGAGCAGGCCTTCCTCAACATGCAGTTTGTTGCGGTAACACCAGTATGGACGCAGTGCATGCGGCACATGATTCTTCGTTTCCGGCCATTCTGTGCTCGAGTAACGGCACAGTTCAGCCATACTGGAGTCTTTGTTAGTTTCATGCCGAATGCTGCTGGTCTGACACAGGAAGAGAAGAAATAACGCTGACTTGAAATTGTTCTGTCTCGTCGGTTAGTTCCGTAGCACTCGGGAAGCGAGAAAGCGCATCAGCTAGAGATAACTCCTTGCCTGGTTTGAACGTGACCTTTATTGGGAATCTTTGCAAAACAAACCTCATGCGCTGCAATCGTAGCGGGCATTCACAAAGTGGCTTTTTGAATATAGATTCCAGAGGTCTGTGATCCGACTCGACGGTAACCTCTGACTGCCCGAAGATATAATCTTGAAATTTTGTGCAACCATGAACAATTGCTAGTGTTTCTTTCTCGATCTGCGCGTAGCGCTGCTGTGCTTCCGTTAGCGAACGGGATGAGTAGGCAACTGGCTGTCCATCCTGTAGAAGAACGGCTCCTACGCCAAGCTGACTGGCGTCTACTGACAAGGTCAATGGTTTTTCTTGGTTAAAATAGGCAAGGACTGGCGCCTTTGTGAGGGTCGCTCAAAGTTGACGAAAGCTGTTTTCTTGCTGGTCTGTCCAGACCCACGCGACGTCCTTTTTTAACAACTCGCGAAGCGGCGCTGACAACGTGGATATGTTAGGGACAAACCGAGCCACGAAGTTGATCATGCCGAGGAAAACTTGCAGTTGCCTACGGTTTTGTGGGGGCGGGACTTGCATGATGTCTTCCACTCTGCTCGGGTCCAGGCACAGCCCCTCTGGAGTCAGAATATGGCCCATGTAGTGGACTCTGGGCTGGAGGAAATTGCACTTGTTCTTATTGAGCTTCAGGTTGTGTTGTCCACACCGGGACAGCAAAGCTACTAAATGTCTGTCGTGTTGGTCTGGCGACTGTCCCCAAACCAATATGTCGTCCATAACGACGTCAATGCCCCTCAAGCCCTCTAGTACCTGGTGCATCACCCGCTGAAAAATTTCCGGCGCGGAAGCGATGCCGAACGGCATGCGTAGGAATCTGTATCGCCCGTAGGGCGTGCTCATAGTGCATAAGCGGGAGCTCGGCTCGTCCAACTTGATCTGCCAGAATCCTGACGATGCATCCAGAGTAGAAAAGAATTTAGTTCCATGCAGCCGCGGTAGGATATCTTCTAACGTCGGCATGTGGTAGTGCTCTCTTAGACGTGCCTTATTCAAGTCGGATGGGTCCAAGCATATGCGTACTTTTTCTTTCTTTACTACCACAACCATGTGACTAGACCAGGAAGTCGGTTCTGTTACCTTAGCAACGACGCCGTCGCGCTCCATCCAGTCCAACTCAGCTCGGACGCGCTCCTGAAGGACGATGGCGATTCTTCGCGCTGGCTTGATGACGCCTCGAGCTTCAGGTTTCAGCTCCATGTGGTAGGCTACATCTTTGATTTCTCCCAGCCCCTGGAAAACATCTCGAAATCTTTCCACTATTTCGTTAGTTTCCAAGGCGTCTAGGGTGTTTATGCGGCCAATCAGGCGTAAGCGTTCAGCCACCTTGCCACTCAATGTAACAGGAACCGCTTGTTTCACGATAAAGAATAGCGCCGTGGTAGACTGCGTTGTACTGGCGACCTGAAGCTCGATCTTCTTCGTCGCCTTTTCTATGTGCCCGAAAAACGACCGCAGCGTACGGCAGCAGTCTTGTGCTGGCTTTGTAGTTATGTTTATGAGTGTCACTTCGGGCATGACGCAACAGTTGGCTCCGGTATCAATTTTGCAGCGTATGGCGGAACCTGCGATGTCGTCAGTCGCTGACCAGCGGTCGTGGCCATCAATTGCATTGACTTCGAGGGTTTGAAGAAAATAGCCCTCGTCCTCTGCCATTTCGACCTGTTTTATCTTACATGCTTGGCTCCTCGGTCTCGCTTCTGGTTGGCGACACGCCCGCGCGAAGTGGTTTCGTCCGCCACACTTGTTACAGCGCTTGCCTTGCGCAGGGCACTTTGCTTTTCCGTGTGTGTAAGAGCAGTTTGAGCAAATTCCGAGGCTTGCTTTTGATTTCACAGCATTTACGGTGGCCTCATCGGTTGCGCTTACTTCTGCCTCCCTGATCTTGTTAAAGTGCTCCTTCGCTTGTTGCCTTGCTCGGCATATTTCCACTGTTTTGGCATACGACGCACTTTCGGACAGAAGTTTCTGCTGCAGGTCCTTGTCTCTAACTCCTAGAATTATTCGACTGTGCAGTAATCTGTCCTCCAGTTCCCCGAATTCACACAAGCGAGCAAGAGTTCGGATATCGATCAGCCACTCGTTAAAAGATTCGCCCTCACGTTGATCTCGGGAGCCAAAACGAAACTCGTTGAACGTTAAATTCTTCGCTGGTTTGTTGTGGGCTTCGAATTTTTCAACGAGCTTATCGAGGTGTTGCTTTTCGTCCTCATTTGCAAATTTGAAGGTATAGAACACCCGCCTTGCTTCTTCACCAACTGTCACAAGAATAGTTGCTGCCTGAACTTCTTTAGGCTGCTTCATTAGTCCGGTCGCCGTAGAAAATAGAGTAAACTCACTTTTCCAGATGATCCAGTTCTGGTAAGCGTCACCCGTACTTTCCAGTGGCTTCGGCGGTAGTAGAACCATCGAGGCCATACTTCTTTCTCAGGAGTTTACTAGGGGTGCAGCTGGACGAGGGGGCGGGGAAGAACAGCGGTGAACGCGGCTTGCGAACCGCGTCGCCGTCCCACTTCTGACACCATGTGAACGGTCGGGAGGCAGGGAACAAAGTGTGTTTATTGTCAGACAAGGGGCTGCATATATAGGGACAGATACAAATATGAGCATGCGCACTTCGTACCGTAAGGGCATATGTTAACATGACAGTGCGCATACTTACAGGAACAGAAGCTCACCCTAGGCGAAGCGGCACTTTTCTGGCTTGAGAGTGAGCCCTGATGATTTGATGGCCTCTAATACTGTTGCAAGGCGCCTAAGGTGATCGTCGAAATTGCCGGCGAAGACGACGACGTCATGCAAGTAAACAAGACAGGTCTGCCACTACAATCCTGCTAACACCGTGTCCATGACGCCCTGGAACGTAGCAGGCGCCGAGCACAGTCAGAATGGCATGGCCTTGAACTCGTGGAGGCCGTCTGGGGTGATGAAGGCAGTCTTTTCGCGATCTCTCTCGTCGACTTCGATTTGCCAGAAGCCAGAATTGAGGTCCATCGACCAGAAGTATTTAGCGTTGCAGAGCCAATCCAATGCGTCGTCTATCCGTGGAAGGGGCTATGCGGCTTTCTTCATTATCTAGTTCAGTCGGCGATAATCGACGCAGAAACTTAGGGTTCCGTCCTTTTTCTTCGCCAGGACAACAGGAGATGCCCACGGGCTTTTCGACGGCTGGATGATGTCGTCGCGGAGCATTTCGTCGACTTGTTGCCCAATAGCTTAACGTTCTCGCGTAGAAACTCGGTAAGGGCTCTGGCGGGGTGGTTGAGCGCACTCTTCGGTTATTATGGAATGCTTTGCAACTGGTGTTTGTCGAATCCTCGATGACGTCGAAAAGCAGTCCTTGTATCGTCGGAGAAGACTCCTGAGCTGTTGCTGCTTGCTCATGGGGAGACTTGGATTTACTTCGAAGTCTGGTTCGGGAACTATGGTCGTCAGGGTATGTGCGGCAGAACCGGAGAGAACAAACGCATTACTGGTTTCCAGAATTTCCTCAATGTACGCGATCGTAGTGCCCTTCCTGATGTGTTTGAACTCCTGGCTGAAATTTGTCAGCAACACTTTAGTTTTTCCTTCGTGCAGTCGAGCGATCCCTATTGCGACGCAAATTTCACGGTCGAGCAGTAGATGCTGGTCACCCTCGATGACGCCTTCTACGTCGGCAGGTGTTTTGGTGCCAACGGAAATGACAATGCTGGAGCGAGGCGGGATGCTGACTTGACTTTCGAGCACACTCAAGGTGTGGTGATGAGCAGACCTCCCAGGCTGTATCGCTTGATCTTCCGACAGCGTTATCGATCTCGACTTCAGGTCGATGATTGCGCCGTGTTGGTTCAGGAAGTCCATGTTGAGAATGACGTCTCGTGAACACTGTTGGAGGATAACGAAGGTGGCAGGGTAATTCCGGTCCTGAACGGCAATTCTTGCCGTCCAGATTCGAGTCGGCGTAATGACGTGTCCTCCAGCGGCTCGAATTTGAGGGCCTTCCCATACAGTTTTAACTTTCTTCAACTAGTTAATGATGTGTCCTCTCATTACGGAGTAATCGGCCCCTGTGTCCACTAAGGCGGTAACTGCGTGACCGTCGAGATGCACGTCGAGGTTGGTGGTTCTTTGTCTGGCGTTGCAGTTAGGTCTTGGCGTCAGATCACGGTTGCGTCGTGTTGAACTGAAGCTGGAACGTCGCGTCGTCAAGTCTTCTTTTGTCGGTGCAGTCTTTGCTTCCACACTACGTCGGGACGGTGGCGTTTCATTATGCCGTCGAGGTGGTTTCTTGGGCGTCTTCGTCGGCGGTGGAGGATCTTTGTCAGTTCGACGAACAGCAACACCTCCATCGGTTGCTGCTATTAGTTTTCTGGATATGGACTCGCTGACCGGCCCCGGGCTGGGCCAGTGTATGGACGGCGCTGCGGCGACAGGTAGCGGCCTGGTGACGGCGAACGGGACGGTCCTCGAGGGCTCCACTGAGTAACGGCGAGGTAGTCGGCGATGTTGCGAGGGCGTTCACCTTCCCTCGGGCGCTGTGCGTTGACGGCGAAGCCTCGCTATCCAAGGTCGCGGTATGGGCATGGCGGTAGACATGCCTGCTTCGCCGCAGTGGTAGCAGAGCGCGCGGTGGTCGGGAGCGAGCCAAATGTCGGTCTTCATCGCGTAGGTGCGCTTGGCGACGGTGGCCGTGCTGGTGGCGGCGGCGGTGGACGACGGAAGTGCGGCGTTACAGGGCCCTGGCGCTGTCGTGGAGGGGGACCTTGACGGCGTGCGATGGCGGCGTAGGTCATCGCTTCTGGTTGGGGATACGGTAATTGAGGTTGCACCCGAGGAACTCCGAGCGATCGCTGAACCTCATCTTTGACGATGTCAGCAATCGAAGCTACTTGAGGCTGTGTCGAAGGCAAGACCTTGCGCAGTTCTTCGCGCACAATAGCCCTGATGGTCTCTTGGAGATCAACAGAGCCCAGCGCTTGGATGGCACACTGAAGCGTGTGCACTTGGTGGTTATATTTCCTAGTGCGCATTTCTATAGTTTTCTTGTCGGTGGCATCAGGTACACGAACGAAAAGCACATCCACCAGATGTCACGTGGTAGCGACGTTAAAGAACACAGTAGCAATACTGTGAAAGACAAAACTAGCATTTATTGAGTGAACCTGTGCCCACAAAGACAGGCTACACTTAAAGCACAACGACGGCGGTGAACACAGTCGGCGATCGTCGAAAATTTGATCAGCGGGTCAAGCGCGTCGGCTTCTATAGACCAGTCGTCGAATGTTCCAGAGTAACCGCTGGGACCCGCGTGTCTTCCACAAAGTTCTACACTATTCGCGTCGCGCGTACATGCAATCAGATTACACAAATTGCGGGGAAAGACAGCGGACAGAACCATCGATAACATTCCAGAAACTTCTTTTACATGCAGGCGCGTCCTGCGCTGTGCGATAACATTGGTTAGGTGGTCAGAAGTGGCCGCCCGATAAAGAAGTAAACGTGTCAATATTGCTATGTCATCGAGATGCGGGAGTGAAAAGTCCTCCATTCCCCGTAGCACCTGTCCATAAGGCTAGAGAAGTAATAGGCAGCATTCTTCAATCCAAAGCTCAGGTCTTTCTGCCGAAAGGTTACCAGCGGGGAAATAAACGCCGCAAGCCTGCTTGCGCTTTCGGTCAACGGAACCTGCCAGTACCCTCTAACTAAATCGAGCGTAGAGATGAAATTATCACTGGTCACTTTCTCAAGCCTTTCGTCGATATGCGGTATTGGGTAGGTCTGGTCCTTCGAGATTAAGTTGAGCAGGCGGTAGTCGATACACAGTCACGGCTCCTTTCTTGGGACCTCAACCAAGATAAGAGGCGAGGTATAATCACTCGCTCCAGGCTCAGTTACACGTTGCTCTAACATATTGTTTATTTCAGCTGCCATGACTTCTCGTTGACGAGGTGAAACGCGATAAGCTTTCGAATGAACTGGGTCTGATGAGGTTACCGCGATATCGTGAACAATCGCAATGGTCCTGCCAGGTTTTTGGGAGAGGAAGTAGAAGAAGAAGCGATAGCGTGCGTCAATATCTGCTTCTCGTGCTTCTCTACATGATTAAGGTGGAGTACTTCCTTCAATCTTGATGATGTTGGCACCAATCGACGGCTAAAGGTGCAAGGATTCCGCCGATACCAAGTTTTCAATGATGGCTGGACATTTTTCCAGTCGTTCGAGGACTTTTCTGTGCGACCTCTGCCCGGCCGAGGCTCGGTGGGCGAGCTCAGAGCGGTTCCGCACGCTCAAGCGACGGTCTACGGCTATGCAAATCACTGTTGAGGGTGAGGATATCTCTCCCGACGAAGTCAGTGAAAGCGCTGGGTGGACCACGGCCTTACACAAGCGCAAACCCATCATCCAGGACCCGCTCGGGCAGGGCCCCCGAGTCACCGACACGCGACGTGGCGGGTATAAAAGCCAGGCTCCGTCTAGTGTCAAAGCACGGCTAACGACTGTTTCGAGATTGCCTCGGCTACCGAAAGAGCATGTTCGAATCATAATTCGTCCCCTTGGAGGACTGGACATCAAGAAGATGGGCCACTTTAGAGTTGCCCAAGCCCTCACTACCGCTGCCAGGCTTACGGAGGCAGATACGAAGGAGGATATCATATGTCCGAACATGGTGCAAAACATCACACCATCAAAGTGCAACGCCATGGCATACGCCGATGTGGAAGCTATACATATTGGACAAGCCAGCTTCGAAGTTAGTGCATATATCGCAGCCCCCGAAAACACATGCAAGGGAGTTATTCGTGACATTGATCCCACCATCGATCGAGAGGAGCTCAAACGCCTCATCATTCAATCCAAGAATCCAAGCGCCCTCGAGGTGACACGAATCAAGAACACAAGCACGGTAGTCATCCTGTTTGATGGACTCAAAGTCCCGGACTACGTAAAATGCGGTCCCAGTTTGGTCAAATGCTCTCTCTATCGCGGACAAACTGACGCTTGATATGCATATGGAAAGCTTGGCCACAGAGCTGACGTTTGTCAAGCCCCTGAAAATGCAATCTGCCGCTGCTGTGGTGCGAGAAACCTCGACGATAAACACGAATGTACACCGAAGTGCACCCTCTGCGGTGGCCCTGATCCCACGGCTGACAGAACCTGCAAGCAAAGGTTCCAAATTCCGTTTGTAGTTAGACAACGGAGAAGAGAACGGCGCAACCGCGAACAATCCAAACAACCAACTGGGTCGCCAACCCCTCTCAAGCCGGCCCTCAGCAGCTCGCACAGATCCAGGAGCCGATCCCGAGACCCCGGCCGGCGAGGATGGCGACTACCAGGACCGTGCCCCTTCTAGGGGTCGCTCGACGGAACGTTCGTCTTCCAGGGGCCGCAAGGCCCTCAGGACCCGCTTCCGCTCCAGGGGCCACTCTCGTTCCAGGGGACCTGCAGTTCAGATCCAGGAGCCTGCTGATCGTGGTACCACATGGGCTGACCGGGTCAAATAATCACCGAAAAAGGTAACGGGGGGTCAATCGCCAGAGCACAACAGGATTGCACAATTGGAAAGAGAAAACGCTTCGTTAAAATATGCGGTGGAGCAGCTCGCAGCAGAAATTGCAGAACTCAAAAAAGCCAGCAAGCGAGAGACAGTTCAACCCACTCAGGCCCCTGCAGTAGAAACGCCCATGGAGATCCCCGTAGCGGAACTGACTGCCAATGGTCTACCCAAAAAGAGGGCGCTGGCAGTTCATGACTCAGACAAGAGCGCCAGTGTTCGTAAATTGGAAAAAACGACAGATAAAATTGATGAATCCCTCGAAAAAGTTCAAATTGTAATTGACAAACTCGCGGAGGCGGTCAGATCACTAGGAATCAGATGCGACAATCTGGAGCGCCACGTTTCTACAATGGCTACAACTACATCGTTGGACAAAGTAAATAACACCGACACTGAAAGGTCGGCAGCTGCTGCGCTCCGCAGCATTTTAAACACAAGCTAACTGCTACGTCCCACCATGGCGGCACATCACAGGGTAATTAATATCTGGGAATGGAACTGTAGGGGTTCCCATCGTAAAAGGAATGTCCTCCAACAGTTCATTCGGACCCACCGTGAAAAGCCACATGTAATCCTATTACAAGAAACGCTCATGGATACGGTCAGTCTACCAGGCTATAAATCGCATACCCATTATGGTGATGGGAAGAGGGGAATCAGCACATTAGTCACCAACAAATGTGCATTCATAGTCCACGATCTGAATCTTGAATCCAATAAGGCTGAACACTTGCTCGTTTAAATCATTCCCAGCGGACAGTTCAAGACAAGTATATTTATACTTAACATATACAGTAGACACAAAGACCTCAGGCAAAGATTCGCGGCAATTATCAACAAGGCTACAAGCAAGGCCAAGACATTCCCACTACTGGTGGCAGGAGACGCTAACGCTCCGCATCAAGCATGGGGGTACCAACAAGCTAACCGCAAGGGCGTTGACCTATGGCAAACTACAGTCAATAATAACCTCAGGCTTATAACAGATCCGGCTTTTCCGACCAGGATCGGCAACTCCTGCTCTAGGGATACCACACCTGACCTCTTTTTCATACGGAGTGTGGAATCGGCATCTTGGTCCAACCTCCAAGTGGACCTTGGCAGTGATCACAACATCCTGGCCACCTCCGTCAACGTGAGAAGCGGGGACCTCAAAGAGTTCACTATTACAGACTGGGATTACTTTCGCCAGATTAGGCAACAGCGAGCACAAACACATGACTCAGCACTTAGCCTAGAGCAGTGGGCTGAACAGTTAAAGGAAGATATCAGCGCGGCGACAAAGAAAATCCACACTGAACTGGAGGTAGACAGGATGGATAGCCGCCTCGGTCATCTTCTAGAAGCTAAAACGTCACTGTTGAACAGATGGAAAGGGCAGAAACTAAACCGAAGGCTCCGAAAAAAAATCGCGGAGCTCAACAAAATTATAGAAGGTCACTGCCAAACATTGAGCAGACAACAGTGGGATGAGGTCTGCAATTCCGTGAATGGCCAGATGAGAGTTGGAGCTAAATGGAACCTCCTCAAGCATCTGCTCGATGATACCAACACCAAGTCAAACCAAATACAAGTGATAGCGAAGGTTCTACACCAGGCATCACAATCAGAGACATTGCAGACCGTACTCAACAGACTCGCTCGCAAGTATCTGCCACTGGGCAACTCGAGTGACGAAGACTACTCCCCCTACAAAGGTTCATCTTGCCCCGAGCTAGATAACCCCTTCAAGACATGCGAAGTAATGGAAGCTCTCCAGAATCTAAATGGCAGGTCGGCCCCTGGTCCTGATGGCA
This sequence comes from Dermacentor variabilis, assembly GCF_050947875.1. Lineage (NCBI taxonomy): Eukaryota > Metazoa > Arthropoda > Arachnida > Ixodida > Ixodidae > Dermacentor > Dermacentor variabilis. Next base: position 2,287,678 of record NC_134569.1, read on the forward strand.
TCCCCAACCGGGCCCTCAGAAACCTGGACGACTGCTCTATAGAATGGCTGACAGAGGAGATTAATGGAATATGGGAACGAGGGCTTGTTCCGGAGTCCTGGAAAATGGCCTCGGTCATCCTCATTCCAAAGCCTGGAAGGCCCCCGAGTCTCTCAAACCTCAGACCCATTTCCCTCACGTCCTGCGTGGGGAAAGTAGCGGAACATGTTATACACAATCGAATTTCCAAGCACATCGAGAAACAAGGATTGTTTCCGTACAACATGATTGGCTTTCGTCCGGCCCTGTCAACGCAAGACGTGATGAAGCTTATCAAGTGTCAAATCATTGACAACGCCACAAGAGATATAAGATGCATCTTAGGCTTAGACCTGGAGAAGGCCTTTGACAATGTATCCCATGCTCACGTTCTCAACTCCATCTCGGAGCTCAATTTGGGAGACGCCTTCCACAGATACATAAGCCCGTTCCTACGGGATCGCAAGGCCACGCTCAAAATCGGTGACCTCAAGTCCGACAATTTCAGTTTGGGCCCCAGAGGCACGCCACAAGGAGCGGTAGTCTCACCACTGCTTTTTACCATCGCCATGAAGAAACTATCGCAAAGGCTTTCCAACATAGAAGGCATCAATCATACGCTCTACGCTGATGATATCACAATCTGGTGCACCGGAGGAAGCGAAGGAGCTGTTGAATTAGGCTTACAGGAAGCTGTAGATCAAATAGAAATGTACCTGGAAGATACGGGGCTTAGATGCTCCCCGAGCAAGTCTGAGCTCCTCTACAGGCCAGTCAGGAGAGGTCCCAAACCTAGAGGCTGGAAACCGTTGTCAGAAATAAACATCAAACTCCACACTAAAAGCGGCTGTACCATCCCCAGAGTAGACACCATTCGGGTGCTTGGTATGTTCATCGAATCCAATGGCAGTAACAATACGACGCTCAACAAGCTCACAGCCAAGACTGAGAACATGATCAGACTTATCAACAGAGTCTCGAATAGGCGTGGAGGCTTAAAGGAAGACAACCTCCTCAGGTTGTTCCACGCCTTCCTCATGAGTCATATAGTTTATGTGGCAGCCATGCACAACTGGTATAACTCCGAGAAGAAACGATTAAACACGCTCATCAGAAAAAGTATAAAGAAAGTACTAGGCATTCCGCTACGGGCGAGTACGGATCTCCTTATGCAACTAGGAGTGCACAACACATTGGACGAGATAATCATGGCCCAGGAGTCAGCCCAACTGGCCCGTCTATCCTGTACTCCGGCTGGAAAGAAGATCTTGGCGGTTCTTGGGATCAACCCTCTTCTCATGGAAGAGCGGAGATATGAAATTTCAGAATATCAAAGAAACAATATACGAGTTGCACCGTTTCCCCGTAACGTTAATCCTCAACACAACGTAGGCAGACGCAGGGCAAGAGCCCTCGCCCTCCTCAAGCGTACCAGGGACGATCCCTTCTCGGCATGTTTTGTCGACGCCGCCCAATATGGACAGTCGTCTAACTTCGCCATTGCCCTCGTTGACCACAACGGACAGATAGTGAATGCGGCTTCCCTGAAGTGCTCAACACCAACCAAAGCGGAGCAGGTCGCAGTTGCTATAGCACTCCTAGACAACAGCAAATCACAAATCTTCACTGATTCGAGATCGGCGGTCAGGGCTTTCGCTTCAGAATCCATCGCTGAGGAGGCTCACAAGATTCTCAAGAACAAGATCATCTCTCCCCACACCATCACATGGTTTCCGGCTCACCTCGAACCACAGCTTGACTCGTTTCCCAATATCAATGACATCGCCCACTCCCAAGCGCGCGCACTAACCCACCGCGCGGGAGCAGGATCGAGCTCAGCCTCCGGGGTTCTCGAGTTTCGGGACACTCTCACTACTTTCAGCGAAATTACTACGCACTATCACCTGGGAAGGAGGACTTATCCTCCCCCTCACAGCAGACTGGCTAGTCCTCTGGCGTCCACTTTACGCATGCTTCAGACTAAGTGCTATCCAAACCTGGCCCTTTTCCACACGATCACTCCAGAGGCTTTTAGCTCTACTTGCCCCGACTGTGGGGCCGTTAGCAATCTCGCACATATGCTCTGGCGATGCTCCTCGTTACAGGGACCCAATCGCATCACAGAAGAAGAATGGAGCTCTGCCATCCAGAGCTCAGAACTCACACGTCAAACCTGGGCTGTCCAGAGAGCCCACTATGCCGCGGTTAGGCTCGGCCTACCCGTCCCCACGTGGCAGCGGCCCGCAGCTCTGCGCTAGGGCAAAGCTTCTCAGGACCTTGTAATTAAAGTTCTTTGTCTGTCTGTCTGTCTGCCAGGTTTTTCTAAATATATGTTTTTAAATTCAAACATCAGGTCCTTCAGTTCGGCTGTTTCATTGGGATTCAACTCCGCCTGCTCTACTAGCTTGTCAATGGTCTCGTGAATGTCTTTTGCCCCCGTTACTGATGTTAACTCCGGAAAGTCGACAGGAATCTCCTCAGGTTGGTTAAGGGACATGTTCACCATGGCCTCCCTCTGCAGGTAGGGTTTAAGTAGATTGCTGTGGTACACTTGTGGTGTCCTTCGTTTTCCCGGTACCGTGATTACGTAGTTTGTTGGAGATAATTTCTGAGTTATGTCAACGGGTCCTTCCCGTTGAACCTGTAGTTTGTTTTTCAATGAGAGTTTCAGGATCATTACATTTTGCCCAACTTCAAAGCGTCGTGTTCGAGCCGTCCTGTCATAGTAATGCTTAGCATTGCTTTGTGCCTTGCGCATTTCCTGCCCTGTTAATTTTTGAGAAGTGTGCAAGCGGTCTAACAGCTCTAGCGCGTATGCCACAACCAAAGGATCGTTCGCCCGGCCTTCCCAGACTTCTCGAACAATGCCAAGAGGGGACCGAAGGCAGCGACCATAAACGAGCTCTGAAAGTGAAAAACCTGTTGACTCGTGAGGTGCAGATCGAAGCGCGAACATTGCTTCAGGCAAGCAAACCTCCTCCCAATCGGCTTTTTGCTCATAGCAAAAGCCGTTTCGTGACTGAGTGGACTTTCTCTACCGCGTTTAACTGCGTGTGGTACACTGATCTATGAATGGTTTTAATACTGCACCTTTCCAGAAACGTCGAGGTCAGTGCGCTCGTAAAGACGGATCCCTGATCTGACTGGATTTCTGCGGGAAACCCTACTACAGCGAAGATAGACAAAAGCGCGTTGCCAATCTCCACCGAGTTTAGTTCTTTGAGGGGCACTGCCTCTGTAAATTTCGTTGTGGGGCATTGTATACAGTAAGAATATGCCGATAGCCAGACTGTGTTGCAGGAAGAGGCCCCACTGTGTCTATTATGAGCCTGCGAAATGGCTTCGTGATAATCGGAACAAGTTTTATTGGCGCTTCAGCCTTATATCCGGGCTTGTTTATGCGTTGACATGTGCCGCAGCTTTTCACGAATGCTTCCACTTCCCGAAAGCAGCCGGGCCAGTAAAATTCCTGCAGTAAGCGGTCCTTCGTTTTACGAATTTCCATATATGCCCTGTCCAAAAGCCCTCGTGGACCAGGTGCAGGAGCTCTCACAATAGGAATGCGGCACCACGAGTTGGTCTAATTGCACTCCCTTTGGACTGGTGTACTTTCTATAGAGGACTCCTGCCCTCTTGAGGAACTTCTGTTTGGCCACACCTTCTTTGGTGTCTGGCCTTAGGTTACGCTGGGTGGAATCTTTTTGCGTCTCATCAATTAATGTGACAGGGCTTACATTTAATAACTTTCGTCTGCATTCTGCCTCACGGCACATTTCAGGCTCCGGCGCTAGCCTGACCTTTTCATTCGCTAGTGCACTTTCCGCAATATCCCCTATAGGGCTGTCCTGTTTGGTGCTGGTTGACGAATCCTACGTCGAACCTGTTTCCTCCACCACTGGACATTCGTGCCTTGCCTTGGCCGCGAGCTCCCTTGCCTTGCAACTAGTTAGGGCTTGCACTAAACCCGATTCCCCTGCGTCGCAGCAAATCCTCAACTTTTGTTAGAAAAGAAATATGGATACTGAGGCGGGAGATGTGCCGAGACGGCGGCTTCCATGTCCAGTACTCCAAAAGGGCCTTCGATACGAATCTTGGCCAACGGGGGACAAACACTGGAGGTTTCTGCGGCTTGCCTTATCCAAGCACAGTCTTCTGTAAAATGGCCTTCCTCGACGTACGACGGATGCAGCACGTCCATTGTGGCTGCCCAGTCGCAAAGCACCCTTCACGGTTTGCCGTTTAGCACGAGGACTCGAATGTACGGCTCTAGCAATTTCAGATTATCCTCGTTACTGGTTAGTGACATTCACACTAGTTTGGGATTTTCGCACCCTACGGAGATATGCCCCGTTTGCTGGCAGTTACAGAAAACTACTGGTTTCTTTGCTTCGAAAGATTTTTTCTTTTGCCTTTCTGCCCTCGGTTCGGGTGAATCCTCCCTGCCCTTGCTGTTCTCATCACTACTTTTTGCCGAATCTGATTTTTCCTTTGGTTTATGCTGATTGGACTTCGACCATTGCTTTGGCTTGTCGGGTCTGTATTTATTCACCTCCTTCTTAAGAGTTTCGTTGCTTTCCAACGCACGGCGGGTTACGTACTCCTCAGCGTGATTGGCAGCTCTCGTGATAGTGCATACGCCTGACCTATCCTAAACCCAATACTTGATGTTTACTGGCAGCCGGCGATAGAACTGTTCTAAAGCCACGCACTGCATTGTCGTTTCGGCAGGTGGCACTCAGCAGGTGACGTTGGTTGTCGGAAGTTCTCCTCTAGAACTTGACAGTTCGAGGAAGGAGTCCCTCTTTAAGTCACGCCGTTTGTGAAAAGGGTTCTACCGCGCACGCACAAAGGGGCCGGTGAACAATGCGGGGCGTCCGCCCGATCGGCACTCCCCTCGAGACAACCACGACAAATTGGGAATTCACCCTTCGTTTCGATGCGGCATGGTGGTCGAGCGTCCTTGTGGCACCGGGTGCTACGCGTCAACCGTAACAAGCGGCACTCCGTTCGGCGCGCCGTATGCTGTACGTCCGAGTGAAAAGCCAGTGATCGCGGCTCAACCTCGCGCACGAAAGGGTGGAAAGCGGGGAGCCCACCTGTCCACTTTTAGGAAGCGCGCCGTCTTTCGTCACGCGCAAGGCTCTGGGAAAAGAAAGGGAGGGGGCGTTCTACCCCGGGCGGCTCGTATACCCTCGCCGCTGTATCTTGAGAGCCATTTGCGACATGCACACAGTCTGCGTTGCGCTGTGTTTTCGCGACTTATTTCGCATTAATGCGAGCGGCAGCACGATAGTCAGTTCGCTCGCTGCTGCCGCGCGTACTCACTCCAGTGTTTTCACAGCAAATTTCCGCGGTTATCGAGTGAGATGTGCTCATCTTTGCTTGTGCGTGCGTGAAGTCACGGCTGTTAATTTAGTTAGTGTGCCTATATTTAGAACGTTATACAGCCGATAAAGCTACTATCCTCACTTAGTATAGCTGTCCACTAATTTGCTATCGCAATTGATGCCACGCCTGACGGGCAACACTGCGACTTTTGTGTTGTTGCTTGAGGGCACATTTCTGGGTTTTACATAAGGTGGAACAATGTGAAGGATTAAAAATGAGGAAGAAGAAGACGTGAAATTTCCAACACCGGTATGTTATTCAATGACATTATTTCCGTAAAGACCCGTCGCTAGCGCAAAATACAGATGAATAACAAGACAGTGTAAGCTGTATTAAACGTAATAAACAAGTGCTTACAGAAGTGAGCAATGAGCAGCCGTCTAATTTATGGCATGTTACACTCACTGAAAGTTATATCTGGTAGTTTATAGGACCGTTTCATGACAGCAGGGAAAAATGATACATGGAAAGAACTAGTTGAACCGTAGGGCCTCGATGGCGCGAGGGTGAAAAGGCTTGATATGCGGGCTGAAGGAGTCCGTAAATCGCCGTGTAGGGATGGAAATAAATATTTATCGGTGAAATAAACACAGTCGAAAATCTTGCAGCCAGTGGCCAATGAGTTGAATCGGGAGATGGTACAATACTGTCAAGACCTATGATGGCCGTCGCTCCTTGGTGTTGGTTGCGCTGGATCGTTAGAACGATGGCTACCGCACTGAGAGATGGGCCGTGTTCCAACAGTGAGCCTTAAATTTAAATTATAGGGTTTTATGTACCCGAACCACTTTCTGATAATGAGGCACGCCGTAGGGGACGACTCCGGAAATTTCGACCAGCTGAGGTTCTTTAACGTGCACCTAAATCCAAGTACACGGCTGTTTTCACATTTCGCCCCCGTCGAAATGCGGCCGCCGTGGCCGGGATTGGATCCCGCCACCTCGTGCTCAGCACGAGATCATGCGCAGCCTGGAACCATAGCCATTGAGCAACCACGGCGGGTTCAGTGACCTTTCAGGGTTATCTGGAGATTGTCGCGAAGTTCTTCTTGCACGATGGCACGTAGGAGCTGGTCCAGTGCACACTGTGGCTTTATTCATTTTGCATTGATGCCTGGTAAATCCATGCACACTTCGATGTATTGTAGGCCTGGCCAGGGGGCTCGCAGGCGTCGAATAGGGGTGCGTCCTTGCTTAGTTATTCGTATAGAAGCAGAGAGCGCCTTCCATTTTTGAACAGGGTGTTGTTGTAGGCGCTGGAGAAGGGGGTCGCTGTCCTGAACGTTGTGCAGTCTTTCAACGTTGCTTGCACAGCGGCCAATACCTTGCTTCTCCCAGAGTGGCGGCGCACTGCGACGTGCGCGGTAGTCGCAGGCAGGTGTCCTTGAGCTGCCGGCCAAGACCTTTCGACTGCGATTTGCGAAGAGTGACTAGCGGCAGAGCGTATAGCATCACCGCACTTTCAGTGATAGTGTAGAGTCTCAGCGTCGTGTATTGCGAGCAGCCTTGCCCGGGTGCGGTAAATTATATGACAGTTGCATGCTGTCGAGCGTTGGCAATTCGTTTCGGCCGCGATAAGAAACTTGCCACGGCTGTCCATGTCTAGGGTCGGATACTAAAACATGCTTTCCCATGAGAGGTGCACAGATGGGCCAGAACGTTAATGCTCCTGCGAGCGCCCGAGAGCAACGTTCCTTCGAGGAACTTGTGGAGCGCTTCGCAGATCAGTTCGGGACAATCACGCGATGTGCAGTGGCTCCCAGCGCGCAACGCGAATGACGTATTGCCACCCCCCACAACAATCTCCACCACGCACGAATCACCATCGGTGAGATATACGAGGATCCGCGCCCATGTAAGCGTCACTGGACGCCTTGCCCTGATGCGATTATCTACCAAAGGCTGCAACACCTCAACATAAACTTGCGCGAGCAGCTACGCCCCATATTTAATACCATCTGGACGAATTAACAACTCTCGGAGATGTGGCAAATAGCCGCTGTCTGCCCTATACTGAAGCCGCCACCCGCACGAAGCTGCCGACAAGCCACCCGCACATTGGCTGTTTGCAAGCTTATTGAGCGGGTAGCAGCGGAAACGCATGTGGCGGCTACGTATAGTTCTTCTCGAGACAGCAACTCTGCTTTCGAAGGGAGCGCTTCGCGTTGGGTTCGATCGCACATGTTGATTCGGCGCTGAAGCATGCGGGAGCGACGAGGCATATCGCGCTGTTTGTCCTCCTCGATGTCTGGCCGCATTTGACAACATCGACCGCTCAGCCATCCTTGACGCTATTGACGACGTAGCTGGAGGGCTTTGGAAGTCTGTCGCGAGCTTCCTGTCTGACCGCTCAGCAGAAGTGCGCGACAGCGACGTCCTCTTCGAGTCGCGCCTCGTGGACACCGCAGGGCTCTGTCCTATCACCTTTTCTGTTCAGTATTGGATTGCTCGCAATGCCCAACGCGGTACCCCCCGGAGCGAGCCCGAATTATCGTGCACATATCAACATACGCTGATGACAGTGTCTTGCGTGATTCGGGCTGGTCATGTGTGGGCCGGAGTGCCTGCAGGCGGCTTTCGACGTTGCGCTCGAACTGAGCCTGAGTGTGGAGAAGTCCAATTGCTACCGATTAAATTTTGCTGAATGGACCCACTATACAAGTCATTGACTATGGGACCGTACATTGTAACACTATAAACTTCAGTTTACCCGTGAATTCAAGACAAGAAAACACAGGGAGTGCTACATTTCGTGGGAGAATCGGTGTAGTTAACCAACTACCACTTAATCGCGGGACAACGCCTCCTCTAACTAGATGCCAGGCAGAGGGCTCGCTATCCCATTGTTGGCGTTCTGCCGCGGAGTTGCGTGCTTTCACCGAGGGGTGGCGCTGCGCTCTGTCTCGCGCGGCGCTTCTATGGGTCGGGACGAGCCGTTCCGATGGGCGGAGCGCGGCAGCGGCTTCTCGTTCAATATTTCGGGCATTAAAATTTAAACACTTGCTGTGGCTCCTAGGAGACTATCACAAGTAGATGTTAAATATATTTCGCATCAGTGACAAGTAAATCATAATGTGCCTGCAGTACCGGCACGGCACCAAGCAAGAAGAAGAGCGATCGGTCTGGTTCGATTAAAATGAAAAAATGAAGGACACCGCGTAGTAGGGACGCAAGTACGCGTATAAACTGTCTTTATTTCACCCTTACTGTGTGCAACTAAAATGATTACGCATTGTCTACTTCCTCATGAAGAACAACATCACGGCTTCATAGAGTTGGGCAGTTATAGCTTCAACACTTTGCGGGACAATGGTTTCCGCTTAAGAAGCTTTGTCACCCTGTTTCTGTCCGTCACTGCAACGGCATAGTTCGGCATAGAACTTCATAAACTTCTTTGCGATGCCCTTGCGATGAGATGCAGAAGCATCTTTCCTTGCTTTTCGTCGCACTTTTCGCAGCGGAGCACAGGAAGTTCCATGACAGCACGGACTCTTCTTTCAACGCGGATTTCTAACGGCTTAGCAATAGAGCTTCTGTTGTTGAGCACGGTATTAGCAAATCTCCGAAGCCTTCTCAGAACATTTACCAGCTCCTCGCTCGGGTAGTAAAGTCCTCCTCGGTCCTGGTAATCGATGAGACCGTGTAGGGGATTGTTGCTTTTAGGTCCTGCAGGAGCGAAATACAATTTCCGCATGGGATTCGCTCACTTGCTGTGGGAACGATGAACCTTCCTATTAAAGCTACACTGGTCTCATCCGAGTTTGGAACGAGCGGCATTGTGCTGACGCATTGGTCATACAGTTTCTCCTCTGCTATATTGAGAAGCTTCTCCATCGCTTCATTGAGCGGGTGGTAGAGCTCGTTAGCTGGAATTCGTTTTCTGGCTGAGAAGGAGGATGAACTCTCCACGTTGCTATCACTCGAAGCAGCAATAATTCCAGTCTTGAGCATCTTCTCCAGTATGCAGCACTTTTCACATGCAGCGCATCATTGCACCCGGCACTTGTGCGCAGGAATCCAAGCAAGGATTCAATTGGACCGCATGCCATTTTTCTCGTCAACACAAACTCGAACTTTCTGACAAGAAGCAGATGTCGAATGCACTCGACATTCGACTTCGTTGTAACCACGAGTGCATGGTAGGTTTCCTTTCCTAGAAAGTTCTCAGGTTTGCTCTTTCTCAGTTCCTCCATGTAAGCAAGAAATTCGAATTCAAGCCATCTCAGTCTCTCATCATGAACTGATGTGAATTGACGTGCGTCAGGATAATTTCGATGAATGTGTTTTTGACAGTTGCTCACATCCATGAGAGTAAACCACTTCTGTATGACTTTCATGAAATATATTGTTGGTCCTGCTGTAGTGAACTCTGCATCACAAGTACGGCCAGCCTCGTCCTTCAGGTAGCCTACTGCTGCTGTTGCTGGAGCGCTGAACGATTGCACGGCTGAACGCGCATTCATTTTTCAATGTTTGAGGGATACAATTGCTTGCGCGTAAGGAACAGTACCGGCCGCATTGTCGAGTGCTGTTGCATTCTGTACAGTGCCTTCAAATACTCCGAAGATATTTCTAGCGAGCCACCAATATCTTTCGCCACGAATTGCGATCTTATATTTTTCACAATGTGCCTTTGGTCGAAGGCAAGGAACAGAAGTTTCGTGGGACTAGGAGGATGAGGAGCAAGTGCTTTCGCCTCCCCTTTGCACGATATATCCATCACAACCACGTTGATCCAGTGGTTGTCGGTGACAAGACACACGACATCCAAATCCCACACCTTCTACTTTTCTAATGACGTGCCGAATGCAAGTGGCGAGCTGCTCGCCAATGTATCCCTTTGTAAAAAAGTAAGTAACTGGTATTTTGAATTTCCCATGCAGGCCGCAAAGCAGGAAGCACAAGAGAGAGTTAGCCAGAGTGCAGTTTTCTTGTTCAGGAGCAAGGTGCTGTAGGTCAGAAGTGAAATCAACTTGCCCAACAAAAGCCTCTCTTTGCCTATGATAGTCCAGCTTTTGTTGGATTCTCATTTCATCCACAGCAAGTCCACATCTTTTAGCCTCCGGACTATGTAGCGATTCAAGTTCTGCTTGCAGCCGATAGCGCACGAACTCACTAATCCGATTTCTTCAGATATTGTGTCAATATATTTCTGCATGGTATCTCGACATGGAAGCTTCAACAGCTCCTCGGTCCTTGGATGTTCATAGGCCTTGGCAGACAAGTTTCTTAGAATGATGCAATGTCTCGCTGTTGGCTCTGACCACGCTGGCCGTTCCTTCTTGTAGTTTTTTATCTGGCCCAGAAGAAAGGTCACCTTCATATTTCCCTCTTCCGCATCGGATGCAACTTCCAAAAATGCGTTCATGTAGCTTTGCTCTTTCAGTTTTCGAAGTTCTTTCTCATAGTTATCTACAGTCCTCTGAAGCATTTCATTCCTTTTTTTGAGTGCGCGTTCTTTTTCCCGCCATCGTTTTCGTTCGACAAAAACGCTTGATGAGCATGGTGTCGTGGACGCTTGCACACTGTAGGGGCGCGCTGCATAAACTTTGGTCTGCGGCAGTTGCATAAGACTTGAAAAATTAGCATCTGTCTCACCTGTGCCCTTGCGACTGCCTTGAACGTGCACAGCGCCCGGAGTCGCTCGATTGATTAAGGAACAGCACGCTGCACTTTCATCTGCGTCGGTCAAGGCGCACTCATGCAACTTGGCTTCCGTTGTACGTCCACTTTCGCTGCTTAGAGAGGCAATGCTTGACGTAGCCGTTCCGTTGGTACTCCCGTCAACCGAGCATAGCTTTGACGAACAGTCTGTTGAAGGCTCTCGCTTACGTTTCCGAATGCTGGCATCAGTGGCCTAGCAACAGGGGGGGCCGGGGGCCCCGGGTGCAAGGCGCCAGTGGGGGGGGGGGGGGTGCCATACGCCTGAAGACAACCCTCTTTCCGCCGGCTTGACTGGGCGCAAATTGCAAAGAATGCTCCAGTATTCAGTAGCCCGAGCTCATGTACCCTATGCGTTGCGCCGCAGAATTGTCGGCTGCAGCTCTATCCAACACCCCACGAAATAATTGCACGAATGTTCGGGCTAAAAAATTTAATTCGCAAAATGGTCGCTAAACTATTCGCCTTAGCGGAACGTTTCATGTGGGGTGCGCTCGTGCCGTGCGTTCATGCTGGGAGCAGGAGTCGCTAAACGTACAGTGAGACGTTGTAAGGCGTTGAGGCTCTTGGGTCCCTCTTCCCTTCAGAGCGTGCAGCGAAGACGAACAAAGACAGCAGAAAGCAGGTGTTCAACCAGCCCGCCCGGCGCCCGCATTTACGGCGAAGCGTTCGTTGAGAGCGACGTTGCATAAGTGCGGCCGTCAAAAGTCGCAAATGGGATTCTCTGGATCGTCTTCAGACTCGGTGCGGCCGAACAGGTTGGCGGCGTATGACTCGACAGGCTGTATATAGTCGCGGGCGCCGCGATGTTCAGCTCGCTTTTACTTCCCCTCTCCCGCTCGCTCCGAGAAGTCGCTGCGAAACCTGCCGTTATGTTTCACGCTTTCCTTCTTACCCTCGAAAGTTTCAGAAAACTGTTGTTGTTGTATGACTTCGTGTCACAATTACAGTGTCTGTGTCAGCTGCACAGAATTTTACAAAAAAAAACGTGAATTTTGTAAGGATATTTCCCGATATTCTATGAAGTTGTGTGTCTTTGTGATTACTAGGAACTCGGTAGCGTGAAAAATATGGCAGATAAGTAATAACCATAACCTTCATAATCCCTTAATTAGTACTCATAGAGGAAGCACTTCAATTTCAAGAATTGAGGACTGAAAGTCATATTATTAACTCAACAAAAACTTGTTAAACAAAATCGTTTTGGGTGCTACAACCTAACGTACTTTGGCACTGCGGGCGGCGCCAGCTATGGCAGTAGCGAAAGAAATATGAAATAGTGGACCAGTGACGTTGATCCCTCAACCCTCTCCATTGAGAGTGCAGACCAACAGGTTTCGCTGGCACGGGCTTCATCGCGGTCTTCCTTTTTTTATGGTGACGCCAAGAATCGACGCGAAGCGTGCTCTATTCTCTTCCCAATCTTTTGGTGGTACCGAAGCTCGGATAATCACGTTTGACCGTATAGCAGCAAATAAAACAAGGCTTTATTGATCAGAATGAAGTGAACTAGTAATTGTCATAGCATTGGCTCCCGCACAGCAGGGAGGCAGGTGGCGTTTTCCGTTTTTCTAATATGGTGAGGAGATCAGCGTCCCTGAGACAATTTAATTTTCGTTTTCGTTCAGGGCTGCCCACAGCCAAAATACTGCGGCCATAGTACCTAAGACGCTTCTTGTGAAGTTGTTGTTGAGCAAGATATGAATGTCGGCCTTCATTTTTGCAAATGACATGTTCCCATTAAAATTGGTAATTAAAACTTTATAAAAATGTTTTTTTTACTTGTGACGTGAGCCGTATTTGCCACGATGCCGCATTTGTATTGGTTGTCAAGCCTACGTCTAAGTCTGACAGAAGATGTGCACATGCGCTTATCGCTAGTTATCACTGCAGCACCCTGTGTTATTTGGCGCAGAAAAAACAGCGTGTATTGGCCTCGAGCTCCACCACTGTAAAGTTGGCGCCACCGTCGGCATGACGAGCTATTAGGAATCATGTGGACATAGCGGCCGCGTCGGCTGCTTCGGGAGTGCCGAAGCGAGCTGGAAACGAGAGCTTAAGTTCCGTCGTACGCTGCGGTCTTCATTTAGTGGCGAGATTTTCCCGCTTCGAGTGTCTCCTTTACAACAATTGAAAGCATTACAATTGATAGGTAGTGGCTGCCTTTGAAGGCGCGCAACATGGTAGGCTACTGCTCAGTGCCGCAGTGCTGGACGGACGCAACGAAGCCCGGTGTATGCCTTATTCACACGTAGCCGCAGGACAAGAAGCTGCGTGAAGCTTGGCTCGCGAAACATAAAACCGGCAAACAGTCATCGGCTACAACTCGGGTATGCAGCAAGCGCAGACGCGAGGAAGATTTCTGCTGCGGCGCCGGGTCTGCGATGTTCGAAAACGCGCACTGAGACGCTCGCCCGAGTCCGCTGCCCCACTAATGTCATGACGGTTTCGTTTATGAACTTGTCGATGCTATAGATACTGGCAAGTTCACTGGAGTGGAAAGGGAGCGATAAGAAACACATTAAAAAAAAAGCATGGCATATGGTCATGTTTGTCTTATGAAATAATGCACTGGATTACAAAAAGAGAAGCAGCGGGAAATCGCACGCTGAGAACACCGATAAACATATAGTGCGACGCAACTTGAGAAATAAAATTGAAACGTCCAAGAATTTAGAAAAAAAAAACAAGATTGAATCGTCGCGACGGCACATCACAGTCCCCGTAGGCGGCGAAGCCTCTACAACGAAATTATTTTTGAACAGCTCTGATAGCGCACACGCAACAATGGTTGCTTGTATACTGTCAAATGCTCATATTCTGCGGCCTAAAGCTCATGGCACGGTGCGAAAACGCGCACGCGGCGAAAGCTAAACAGTGCGCGGACAAGCATGCAGACGCGCTGTCGGTCGCTGCGAAGCTGCGCGATCGCTGCATTGACGCTTCATTCTATTACGCTCCATTTAGTTTACAAACACTATAAGAACATATTTCACATAGTTTGCTCTCAGCGTTTGCCTACCTTTCACGCAAGAAGCCGGTTCGGGAGACTCCATTGCTGCAATTGGGCACAGTGGCGTTCACTGTACGTATTTGGTAAAGAGACAGCGTCTGTAAGCGATTCTGTGCTTTCAGTTTGCCCAATATTATTATTTAGACACTAAAAACTTTCTCTCGTTCCGAAAGTACTCACAGAAACGTGCGGGAGAGCTCCCGCATGGTTTTCACTGAGCGTTGACAGCAAAACCTATGAGGAGCGCACCGCGTGATCCCTCATAATACGCCAGCGAGGCGCTTCCGATAGATGGCGACTCCGTAACTCCTCGCCCCCAATACCTGCTGCATTCGCGATCTCTGGGAAAGAAAGCGAAGGAGAAGGGGACCCGAGGGACGTGCGAGGTATCCAAGGCGGCTGTACTGGTGTTGAAACCAGGAAATTGTCGATATCCTCGCCTTCCTCGACTACAACAAGGGGGGGGGGGGGGGGGGGTAACATAAGACCTATGGGCCCCGGGTGCCAGACGACCTAGCTACGCCACTGGCTGGCATCACTTCTTGTGGTTGCGAGAGGCTTTCTAATGCACGAAGAGTAGCCAGAGAAAATGCTCGGCACAACGTCTGGTTTCAGCTGCCGGTTCTTGCAATTATCTTTCAAATCCGATGCGTTGAAATGCAGGCTGCACACTACCGAATAATTGGAAGTTGAATTTGGCTCCCAGTTCTTCCTGGAAATCGCTTTGAGCCAACGTGCACGTGCGCTGAGCTCGGCGGGTATCTCGTGAAACGAGACACCCGGCTACTTTTTACGCTGACTCTGCGTGAACAGCGTGACGCAGCAATACCGCATAATTCAGTATTTAGCATTAGAGAAGCCTCGAAAAGCTTGGAACAAGCAAGTGCACATAATAAGCACACCGCAGCACCACGACGGAACGTAGTGTCAGACTTCTGCGCCTCTAGCGGCCGCCCTGAGAGGGTGGCAGGAAAGAGCTTGGCAGTGCTCTCGCCGCCCGTTTGACTGGCATGTACGCGTAGTGCGCGCCGATGGACGCGCCACTGGTGGTGGTCTTGCGCAGAACACACGGGAGAGGAGCCTGCCGCGCCGTAGTTTGTTGTGTCGTTGACAGTGCTTCTCTTTCTTATTCACGTTTTTAGAGCAAAATGGGCAACGCCCTTCGCATGTGTAGGGTGGCCAAAGCTTTAAGGAATGTCGGAGAGGAATTGTTGCTGTGTGGGGGGCTCAAATGCCGGTGAAAACGTGCCGGCGATACGGTTCTAATCATTCCCCGCAAAGCTTCATCAGCGGGAGGACCGGTAGCAATGGATCGGCGCTTCGCCAAGAAATTTCTTGTTCTCTTCCTTTCCATTGTCGCGTCGGTGTTTTTTTCCACTCGATCATAGTTAGACACGTAAGCGATGAAGTTTGTCTGCAGTGCAGCATGCAGTTTAAAGGCATTTCGTTAACGTTCGGAATGCCGTTTGCCGCATATGCTGTTTTCCGCTTCTTTACCGCGTTGCGCTAGCTAGGCAACAGGACTGCACGAGCGCACTGTGTTGTATGTCAAAGCTACTGAAGTTTGCAAGAACTGAAATCGTTGGTTTTATGTGGCCCGGTAAATCATCGCACCAGCTGTCGCGCACTTCATGTTTTCACATCTATTTTATGGGTGGCTTGGCACATGTTTAAAACTGTTGCTAGTTGCTTCATGCAGAACTTTTGTTGATTCTATTGAGCAGCGAGGTTTTCACCCAGCCTCGTCTGTAAAGGGTATAAATCACGCTGTGTCTTATCTGAATGATACCAAGCAAGTGCTTCTTTAACAGCTTTATTCTTTTCGCCCGAGGGCATTTTTGATATTGCGGTTTTTTGGGAAATGTGTTTAGAAAATAGGTAGTTCAGGGGAGCGAGAAACGCTAATAGTTTCTGCAAGAGGTATTTTTGTACCATTTTTCGATGATAAGTTCGCGTCACGTTTGGGAAGTCATCACACCTCGATGCTGTCTGAGCAGACTTAACACGCCAAGCGAATTGTTTATTTCACAACGTAGTCCCTTATTTCATGCGAGTTTTGTACTCAACGGAATTCTTTCTTATTATGCTTACACTGCAGAGGACTAAAGCTGGCCTTGCCGCCAGCGCTCATCTACTTTGGCTGGCGCTGCCCTACCTTTAAATATATCATGTGGCATCTCTCTCTAGTGACATAAAAAAGTACTGAAAAGTTAGTCAGACTTTAGCGTCGTACGTTTCTAACCAGCTCCCTTGGGGAATTTAAAAGTGCAGAAACTGCAGCGGGAACGGCAGTTCATCTGCGTATGCAGCAGAATTGCATCGGCAGTACGGCGCTAACACGCGCTTTTATTTGCCCGTGCGTTTGGTGACTTCGTTGACTAGTGTACGCGTTTCCATCAACAAATTCGCAATTACTCTTCTTGAGGCGACTTTGACTGCACTTATTCGGCGATGCCACATGTATTCATCGGCAGAAAAATCACAACGGCATATGCAGACATCGCACCGAGCGGATTTGTTGGATATAAGTCTGCACTAACGACGGGTGCTTATTATTGAGATATAGAAGCAGCATTACGGCCAGGCTGCAATCTAAAAAGAACGATCGAGACATCGCATTACTCAACCAAATTTATCGGCTAGTTAACATGAGCTCCACTTCACGTAGATGGGATCCATGGCATTTGTCTGCGGGACGCACCTGGCACGTAACACCGGTAACATCGTGTTCATACCCGCTGCCACAGAGGTCAGCTTCTTCCCTACAGCTGTCACCGCAAAACAAGCCGTCGGGCACCCGAACAAAGGAGAAATCGCAGCCGCGAACTTCAGCCATCCTTGCTGCAAAGGGTTGTCTGCCAGTGCTCCCGCGCGTACTGTTGGAAGCGCCCGCTAGGTGGCTTTCGGTGGCGCCTCTATAGGCGGTGCACGAGGCGTATAGAGGAGGCGTTGGGCGGCAAGACATATGAAACGCGCGATGCTTATAATAATATTTGGGGTTTTACGGGCCAAAACCACTTTCTGATTATGAGGCACGCCGTAGTGAAGGACTCCGGAAATTTTGACCACCTGGGGTTCTTTAACGTGCACCTAAATCTAAGCACACGGGTGTTTTCGCATTTCGCCCCCATCGAAATGCGGCCGCCGTGGCCGGGATTCGATCCCGCGACCTCGTGCTCAGCAGCCCAACACCATAGCCACTGAGCAACCACGGCGGGTGCGCGATGCTTCAATAACAGGCTTTGGTAGAACACAGCGCGGCTCGAGATACTTCGCTCTGACCGCACACTTTCGGACGCGTGCTTGCAGATTGGTGTGCACCAACGCGCACATTCTACCTAATTTATTTATTTATTTATGTATTTATTTATTTATTCAAATACCCTAAAGGCCCACCAGGCACCTTATATAGAAGGTAGGGGGGAACAACAGTAAGTACAAAGAAACGCCGTACTACGATGTGTACAGAAGTCGCTGACCGTTAACAACATGTTTAAAAGAAAAACTTAATATATAAACACACATAGCCAAGCTCATCAAAAAAACATTCAATTATTACAGAGAGTAGCGTTAAATATACAGAAATGTATAAAATGGCGAGAGGGGAAGGATGAAGGTTACAGCTCAAGGTGACGTTTCAGGCTGGTTACAAACGCTTCGTAATCAATGACAGATGCAATGGTGCCAGGCAGAAGATTCCATTGACGGATGGCTAGGACGAGCGGCGAATGAAATAAGAGGTTAGTGCGAGCAAAGATGGGTTTGACTTTGAGCTGGTGGTCAATGCGTGGAAATATGCGATGCGCTGGCGTGAGACGGGACATAGCAAAGGAAAAGTAGCTGTGATATAATTTGTGGAAAAAAGACACAATGGAAAGCTTTCTACGTCCTTCAAGAAGAGGTAACTTAAGAGCTTTCTTTATTTCAGTCACACTTGCCGAACGCGAGAAGTTCTTTGACATCAATTGAGCGCCTTTATTTTGAAGAGACTCCAATATTGTTATTAAGTATGCTTGGCACGGGTTCCAAATCAAAGAGGCGTAATCCAACTGCGAGCGCACTAATCTGGTGTGTGCTAACATCTTAGTGTCTGCATAAGCTAAAGACAGAGTGCGTCTGAGAAATCGGAGTGTTTTAGGAGCCTTGTTAATGACCGCATCTATGTGAATGTTCCATGAAAGGTCGGACGCTAAATGGATAACTAAATATTTTATGACAGGTACCGATTCTGCGGTCATGCTGTTTAGAGTGTAATGGCAAGGTTAGGGGTAAGTTTTTGTGGTAAATGTCACGACTTTTGTTTTCGAGGTATTAATTCCCATTTGCCATTGAGTGCAACAATTGTCTAAGTCCGATTGTAACTGGAGTGAATCAGAAGGCTCATTAATTTGCCTGTATATAACGCAATCATCTGCAAACAATCTGACCGTAGAACTCAGTTTATTCCTTATGTCACTAATATAAACTAAGAATAAGATAGGTCCGAGTAAAGACCCTTGTGGTACTCCAGATTTAACGTGGGAGGAGGTTGAGGAGTGACCATTAACAAAGACTGATTGGTAGCGACTGCCCAAAAAATTTTTTATCCAAAAAATAACCTTTGAATTAATGTTTAGATTGTCAATTTTTGTTATTAGACATTTGTGTGGAACTTTATCGAACGCTTTGCCGAAATCTACAAGTACGGCGTCTATTTTAGAGTGAGCACGAACAGCGCGATGAAGGTCAGTATTTAATTCGAACAGTTGTGTTTCGCAAGATCGACCGTGGAGGAAGCCGAGCTGATTCACACAAAAGAAGTTATGCTTCGCCAGATAGCTCATGATGGACGATGAGATTATGTGCTCTAGTAATTTGCAGCTGATGTTGGTTAGCGAAATCGGTCTGTAATTTGACGGGTTAGAGGCATCACCAGATGTGAAAACGGGTATGACACGCGCAATTTTCCAGACGTTTGGGACACACCCGGTATCTATAGATTGCTGAAAAATTGCGGCTAAGATGGGGAATATTACAGGATTTGCTATCTTTAGCAATTTAGGACATATTCCACCGAAGCCGGGTGCCAAGTTAGCCGGGGAGACGGCCTATGGCAGAATATACGCCTTCTGGCGTGACAGTTATGTCAGGCATAGTTGAGTGCAGCGTTGGAAGGTGAGTTGAGTTGAGGCATAGTTGAGTGCAGCGTAGCCCAGTAGGTAAGGGGCTCTCATGAGTGAACACTGAGTAGAAAAATTGATTAAATTCCTCTGCTACTTCAAGGGAAATAAGAACATTACCTTCTTTATTTTGGATACTGAGGAGTTTGAACTGTAACTTAGATTAACAACCCGACAAATTTTTTGAGGATTGTTTTTGAACATGTGTAAAAGGTCACTGCTGTAAAATTTGTCCTTCGCTGATTCAATTTCACTTTTGCACAGTTGCGCATATGTGCGGTAGTTGTTCCAGTCGTGTTCAGGTGCTGTCAGTTTAGCTTTTGCGTACAAACGTTTCTTTTTGTTTATGCATCGTTTCACGTGCGTTGTGAACCATGTGCTTTCTGTAGATGTGGCAATGGTGACCTTAGGCACGTGTTTACCTTTCAGCAGAGTTAGTTTATCACGAATTAGGAGCCAGTTCTCATTTGCATCCCGCATACCCGCATATTGAAAGAGTGGAAAATATCTGTAGAGAATAATGCCAGTTCATTAAGGAGAGCGTCAACATTTGCTCTGGTATAATCAAATATAACTTGTTTCTGTTTTTCTGATTTATTCCTGACTACTGTAAAATCGCAATGCAGTATCATATGGTCACTGATGCCATCTAATACGGGTACAGATGTCTTCTCCGGTTGCGTTGTGAGTGCAAGATCTAAGAGCGAATGACCATGCGTAGGTGTGGAGACTACTTGGTGCAGATTGAAAAGTGTTAGCACATCCAGAAAATTGTGGCGTTCACGTTCTCTCGTGCCGTGGAGGGGCCCGCATGTCTGCCAATCAATATTCGGATAATTCAAGTCGCCGGCCAGGAATACTGGTGCGCGTGGAAATTTGTTCTGAATGTGAGTTAAAGATTCATTCAGGTGTTCAGGAAATTCCTCGGGTGAATCAGGTGGGCGATAACACACCCCAAGGGCAGAAGTTACAGACGGTGACAGACGTAACGCAATCCACAATATTTCCAGGCACGATCCCTCATCAACAACATACGCTTGCAAGCTTTTCTTTACGACGATTATTACCTCACCACCGCGTGAAGTAATGCGGTATTTCCTAAATAATGAAAACTGGCTGGACAAGGATAGTTCAGAATTATTAACGTCGGGAGATAACCAAGTCTCTGATCCTAACAGCAGGTCAGCTGAGCATGCCTCTACATGAGAACAGAAATTATCTTGCTTTGGAAGGAGGCTACGGAAATTTGTCACCAAAATTGACAACGCTGAATTTATGCCTTTATATTGTAGTCAGTTGTACTGAGTGGCCGCGTCGCCTTCATGGGGAGCAGTCGTTTCTTTTATACCGTTTTTCGAAAAAGCAGCCCCATCTGTAAAGTGGCGTTTGGGAAGAGCACTCACTTTTCTAGTGGAGCAGTTGAATGAATACAAGGTACCATTAAGAAGGAGTTTATCAAAGAAGAGCTTATATTACTCGCCAGGATGTCTGGTCCTTGGAGCAAAGTCTCTCAGCTGCTTCCTAATAATTTGCATTTTAGGTGAAAGGTCCCCTTCAATCCAAACGGAAGCAGATTTAAGATCTTTCAGTTTATGGGCATTTTTGAGAATGCAGATCTTATCTTTGAAATTTAAGAATTTCACAATTATCGGGCGGGTGTTGTTATCCCTTCGTTCTCCTATTCTATGGGCTCGCTCGATTTCGCCCATTGAGATTCCCAAGTTCTTGGTTACAAACTTTGCCACAACACCTACGGTTTCTTTCCATGTTTCCGTTGTCTGCTCAGCAATGCCTTTGAATATCAAGTTATTTCTACGCATTCTATTATTGAGGTCATCAACAAGTTTGCTAGACTGTCGCGTTTAAGTTGTTTCTATGCTTTGAAGCCTGTCTTGCGATTCCGTCAGCATCGAGCCCAAGGTTTTGACTTCCTTAGAGATGTTAGTGACAGCGCCCGAGCTTTCTTCTAGCCTAGATAAGCACCGTTTGATTTCTGCAGCGCTCAGCTGAACATCTTTGATTTGTCCAAGAACTTCTTTTTGAAAATTTTCACTGGCTAATCTCATTTCTTTAATTGCAGCGAGAACTTGATCAAATTTATCTGGGCCGGGAGTTGTCTCAACGTCACCAGCACAGATTAGCAGGCGCCATATACACGACACAGCCAAAGTCAGTCGAGCGCCTACGAATATCCTAGTGGCAGCGCAGCCTGGACGAAACCATACTGGCGAAAATGACACAGTATCGCTCCCAAATGGCACAAAACAACCTATTCGGACGCAGAATGTGCAAATATCAACATCCATCACAACAGAATTGACAGCTCAGAAAACTACAGTTGGGATTTGTGGCCAAGAGGTTTTTTTTTTACAGAAGCTATGTATTTGCGTCACACTCACCTAACGGTGAAGAACAGAAGTGTGCATCGGAGCAAGGTTCTGCTGCAAATCTTACTCAGCAGCTGATGTTCGGTCTTTTTAGAGCGATTCCGGAAGGGGGTGCCGCCACTGGCAGCGATGGCGCTTGCGCTGTAGACTGTTTAACACATGCGATGAGTTGATGAACGGGCGGTGAACTGATAATCCGGCAGCGATACTAGCGAACACATGGCGGAGGGTAGCTGCCACGAACGGTCGGCAGTCAGCATATCCGCGTAGGAGACAAGAACGAAATAATCAAAGGATATCACAGGGCTTTCACAGCAGAAACCGCAAACACACACGTATCTTTTGCTGTATTTTTCTATGCACCATATATGCAGTAGAATCGACTAAGAGAAGTACCGCCCTGGTAATATATTCAGTTTCATTTGTGCAGTTTAATTCACTTTGCTTGTTTCCCACATTCCCACGGGTGCGTGAAGAAATGTTTCCTATATTATTTGTGCCTGTGTGTTGAAGCTAACTCTTATGTCGTCCGTGTCTTTTCTTTGTTCATGTGCCCCCATGTGTTTGACCCAATCCTAATACACGATTTACGCAGATGAAATTGCCGCAAACAGCTTCACGTCGGATAAACACGTTAGAAGCATCAATGACGAAAGCAATACGAGCAATGAGGTAATGACCTCCTAAATTGGAACCCGCGAAGCAAGGTAAATCATTACAGGAAATGACTAAGCAGCTAAAGAAGAGAGAAAGAGATCAACTTTATTGTTAGACCAGGCTTCTTGAGCCCAAAGGTGGCTGGCCTCCTCAGTCCAGGTAGCCATGGCTCGCTGCCGCCGCCCGAGCCCTGTTCAAGAACCGTAGCTGGTTGTTAGGGCCTGGCGTCACCAGCAGAGCCTCCCACTGGTCTTCCAATTCTTCCTCTGAACCCACTTCTTTCTACATGTTATCGCCTGGTGGTGATGATGACGGTGGTACTTCTCGATTATTCCTGCACCCCAGCACCATATGGCGCAAGGTGTCGGGCGTGTCCGGTGGGCAGAACTTGCAGTCTCGCCCGTAGGTGCCCGGATACATGGCATGCAGCAGTGTTCCATGCGGGTAGGTTCCAGCCTGGAGTCTTCTCCAAGTTACAGCTTGTTCCCTACTCATGTCTTATGCGCAGGCGGGTAGCAACGCCTCTGCTTCCTGTAGTGCGCCAAGATATCTGAGTATTTTTGGATATGCGGTCACCATCCTCGTCACCGTCATTGGTCAGTGTTCTCTGCGTGTCAGAGATGGCTTGGCGTGCATGATCTCGAGCCGCGGCGTGCACCGCCTGGTTCCCCGCGAGAGACTCGTGTCGCGGCGTCCAGAGGATTTTTGCTGCTTCTATCCAGGTATTGTTCAAGACCTGAAGTGCTGCCTTTCCTATCTTTCCGTTCATATGCCTTCTGCATGCTTCTTGCGAGTCCGTTACCACGGTAACGAGAAGGGCGAACAACCTACAGCCACATCCATACGTGCCAAGGATGCGAGCACAGCGGAAGAGCCGGGCATAGCCCTGGCCATCGCAACGTGGAAGAAGATCCTGGTTACCTAAAGAAGGGATATTTAAAATGAACCTCGAACTTTAAATGTGGTGAGCTGTTTGCGTACAGGAAAGTCTTTCCTCTGAACGATGCTACGCATCTGTAACTGCAGGCAATCATTACGAAGCGGCAGCGCGCACAGTAGGCGGGGCACGAGGCAGCAACTAAGCGCTGACTTGGAACTCAGTTTATTTCTGGTAAGGATATTATATATATATATATATATATATATATATTGCCACATCCTATATGGTCGCCGCGGGTATGTGCCAGGCGATGAGAACGACGCTGAAGTAGCACGAGAGTGGAAAAAGAGACGGCAACGACGTCGCGTTGACTGCTCTCATAGAAGTGCTTTTACACGTCCTCTACGCGGGGTTTCCCGTCTCCTACTAGGTTGCGACACTGATGGAGGTGCTGGGTAGGATTGCCTCATGCTCGGCACCCCTTCGCGGAGCGATACCTCGAAAGCGGAATCACCTTCGTTCGTCGAAACTCCTGTTCACCGGTGCAGTCGCCGCCTGCTAGGCCTGACGCTCGAGTTCAACCCTTTGCAGGACCCTGCTGGAACGCGTCAACCTACTTCCGCCATGGCTACTGCAACTCTATCGCAGGTGACGCTGCAAAATACTAAGATACCAGAAAGTTTCAATGGCGACGCTGTTGAAGATGTGCAAGATTAGCTTGACCAATTTGAGCATGTCGGCAGTTATAATGACTGGGGCTCCCAGCAAAAGCTGTCTAATGTCTATTTTGCACTTCAAGACAGTGCGCGGACGTGGTTTGTGAACCGGGAGAGACATTTGACCACGTGGGATGCCTTCCGCACCCAGCTGCTAGACACGTTCACTAGTACCGACTGAAGGGACAACGCGCAGCGCCTACTCGAATCCCCTATTCAAAAACCAAAGGAGAGCGTTGCCATGTTTGCAGAAGATATGGCCCGCCTTTTCCGCATTGCAGACCCTGAGATGGCCGAAGAAAAGAAGTTGCGCTATCTCTTGCGCGGAGTAAAGGAGGAACTGTTTGCCGGGCTCGTGAGGAACCCACCGACGACAGTGGCCGAATTTATCAAGGACGCTATCGCTATAGAACGGGCACTACAGCAACGGTACCGCCAATATGACCACAAGAGCTCGCCGGAGAATGCTTCAATTAAACCTGAGAGCTGCAGCACGTCTCTGCGTGAAGTCATCCGAGAGATTGTGCGAGAGGAGATCTCTCCCATGGCACAAGCGGTGGCTTCTGCCGCTGATATCGTTCGGGAGGAAGTTCGAGAGGCCTTTTCGTCGCCCGACTGGCGGGCGGTGTCGCGACGATTGACCTACGCGGAAGCTGTGTGCCGTCCACCTCCCGCCACTTCGATGCTGCTGACACCGTCGACCACTGCGACGCAGCCATCACCGCCACCCCCGACGCCCTATTTTCAACAGTCACAGCTGCCGCCAACTATGCCGTATCGCCTCCAGTCGATCGCTGCGCCTCGTTTCTACAGTGAATCCCCTGCGGGCTACCCGCTTCGAAAGACCGATTTATGGCGCACCGCTGACCGCCAGCCGCTATGCTTTCATTGCGGCGAAGCAGGACATGTTTACTCCGCGTGCCACTACCGCGCAGCTGGGTATCCAAGACTTCCCAGCTGCAATTACCCTGTGTCTGATGCTGCACGTAGCTGCGACGGAAGTTCTACAAGCTTTCAGGCAGAAGGTTCAACGACGCCTCGATCGCGTTCCCCATCTCCGGCTTGTTACACCACCCCTCCGAACCGTCGCGATTTTTCTGACGCCTCTAGGGGCAGGTCCCTTAGCACGCGCCGGGGAAACTAGACGCAGCGACATCCGGGGGTGAGGTTACAAACCGGCTGGCTACCCAAGAGCGCCCATCTCCGACGAGCGACGACTCTACAACTCCGACGACTCCAACCACACTTCCTGTAACCGACGCCGTCAGCCCCGATCTTGTCGTTTGCATTGACGGCCCCCAAGTGGCCGCTCTCGTCGATACTGGTTCGCATTTTTCGATAATCAGTCAAAAGCTGGCCGACAGGCTACCAAAAGTGAAGACGCCGTGGAGTGGGTCCAACATCAGAACTGCCGGTGGCCAGTTGATGACGCCGATTGGAAAATGCACAGCCAGAATAGTAATCACCGGTGCAACCTTCGTCGCCACTCTGGTCATTCTCTTTGAGTGTTGTAAAGAACTTATATTGGGGATGGATTTTTTGAGAGAGTATGGCGCAGTGATTAATGTCCGTGACCTCGTCGTCACATTTTCTACGAGATCAGACGACGTCAACCCCGCGGAACACCAGCGACTCCGCTTACGTATCGCCGACGACGACATCACGCTTCCGCCGCGAAGCTGTTCCCTCGTGCCTGTCATCTGCGACAACTTGAACACTGGGACTGGCGTCGCTGAACACATCGACGCACTGGTACTGAGTCAAGGCGTTTCCATCGCCAGGGCCGTAATTAACGTAGACGACGGGCGTGCTGAACCCCTGCTGACGAATTTTACCAGGGAACGTCGACACATTGTTAAAGGCACGGCTGTTGCTTACTTCGACGAATTTACCTCAATACAGGACTGCCTCTCAGTGGAGCACGCGACGTTCACCGTGGCTATGCCTGCCCCTGTAGTTTTTATCAGTCCCACCTTATCGCCCGTCGAACGCAGCAGCCTTCTTGAGCTCATCGATGAGTTTAAGAGCTGCTTCTTACCCACGTCACGAGTTAGCCAGACGCCGCTCACTAAGCACCGTATTGTCACCGAAGCCGACGCCAGACCAATTCTTACCAATCCTTACCGTAAGAATCCTTACCGTGTAGCACCGAAAGAGCGCGAGGCAATCCAAACGCAAGTGAAGACGATGCTTGAGAACGGCGTTATTCGGCCATCTAAGAGTCCTTGGGCACCGCCTGTCGTATTGGTGAAGAAGAAGGATGGTAGCCTGCGCTTCTGCGTCGACTACCAAAAACTCAGCCTGATCACAAAGGACGACGTTTATCCGCTACCGCGTATCGACGATTCACTGGACAGGCTACGAAACGCACGTTACTTTTCGTCGATGGACTTGAAAAGCGGCTACTGGCAAATAGAACTTGATGACAGAGACCGTGAGAAGACTGCTTTTTTGACGCCCGACGGGCTTTATGAATTCCAGGTGCTCCCCTTCGGTTTGTGTTCTGCGCCGGCAACGTTTCAACGACTTGTGACACTGTACTCTCAGGCCTCAAATGGCAAACCTGTGTGGTCTACCACGACGGCGTGATTGTTTTCTCCGTAACGTTCGAGGAACACTTACGGAGACTAAAGACAGTCTATGAAGGAATACGCTCAGCCGGTCTAACTTTAAAACCTGAAAAGTGCCATTTTGGCTTTGAAAAACTTCAATTTCTCGGTCACGTTGTTAGTCGTGAAGGTGTCCGACCTGACCCTTATAAAATCTCTGCCGTTGCTAATTTCTCAACGCCATCAGATAAAAAGGCCTTGTAACGTTTTCTGGGCCTTTGCGCCTACTACGGACGGTTTATTGCGGAATTTTCGCGCATCGCATGGCCATTAACACATCTCACCAGAGAAGATGTCCCCTTCGTGCGGGGTGAAGACCAGCAACGCGCATTTAACGACCTACAGCAACGGCTGCAGGCGCCTCCCGTCTTCGCACACTTTGATGAAGACGCTCCTACGATTCTTCATACCGACGCTAGTAATGTCGGCCTTGGTACAGTGCTTGTACAGCGGCAGGACGGCACCGAAATAGTGATTGCCTACGCCAGCAGGATGCTATCATGGACGGAGGCTAACTACTCCACTATGGAAAAAGAATGTCTCGCACTGGTGTGGGCCGTCCTGAAATGTCGGCCATATTTGTATGGTCGGAGTTTCACCGCTGTCAGTGATCATCATGCACTTCGCTGGCTGACTAATTTAAAAGCTCCAGCTGGTCGGCCTGCGCCCTGGAGTCTTCAGCTCGAAGAGTTCGACTTCACGGTTGTGTACAAATCGGAGAAACGACACACCGACGCCGACTGCCTCTCTCGTTCTCTGGTTCAGACTGCAGTCCACGACGATAATGGCGCGGGTTTCCTAGGCGTGATAGATACAGTCGACGTTTCACGCCACCAACGCGAAGACGCAGAACTGGTTCCTCTTTTCGATCACTTAGAAGCAAAAACAAGCAGCGTGCCGAGGTTGTTCGCGAGAGGGCTGCCTTCGTTTTGCTTGCTCCACGACGTTCTCTAGAAAAAGAACTTTTCACCTAATGGCAGCAGCTACCTACTCGTCATTCCCGCATCTCTTCGCGACGAAGTCCTACATGCCTGTCACAACGAGCCGACCGCTGGTCACTTGGGATACACCCGCACATTGGCAAGAAGTAGCCTAAAGTACAATTGGCCATGACTTGCGTCGATCGTGAAACGTTACACACAGACATGCCTGGACTTCCAGCGCCGCAAAGCCCTACCCGGCAAGCCAGCTGGACTGCTGCATCCTGTTCAGATACCGCAAGCGCCGTTCGAACAAATTGGCATGAACCTTTCAGGTCCGTTTCCACTGTCTACTGCCGGAAATAGATGGATAATCGTTGTCACGGATTATCTTACTCGATACGCCGAAACAGGTGCTATCCAACGTGGAACAGCAACCGAAGCAGCGCGATTTTTTGTCGAAGCCGTCGTCCTAAGGCATGGCGCTCCCGCAGTGGTCATAACAGACAGAGGATCTGCGTTCACGGCTGCGCTTCTGGATACCGTGTTGCGACTAAGTGGTACCACTCACCGCAAAACCACGGCTTATCATTCCCAAACCAATGGGCTGACAGAACGTATGAATAAGACTCTGGCAGACATGATGAGTATGTACATCGACGTCGACCACAAGAACTGGGACGAGATTTTACCATATGTTACATTTGCGTATGACACGGTTCGCCAAGAGACAACACGCGTGACGCCTTTCAACGTCGTTTACGGACGCGAAGTGACAACGATGTTGGACGCAATGCTGCCACAGGAGTGCGGTGACGACGAGACTGGTGTCGAGGAGATTACGCAGCGCGCAGAGGAAGCCAGGCAGCTTGCGCGTTTGCGAATCCAAGAACAACAGGAATACGATGCGCGACACTAAAATCTTCGGCACAGACCCGTCACATACAATATCGGTGACCAGGTGTGGGTCTGGACTCCGATTCGTCGTCGGGGGCTGTCTGAGAAGCTCCTGCAAAGATACTTCGGCCCGTACACAGTTCTGCACCGCATCACCAATGTGAATTATGAAGTTGTCGCCGACAGCCATAACTGCTGCAAACGCCGGCGGCATCTGCCCGAGGTTGTGCACGTGCTTCGTATGAAGCCGTCCATTTCCTCATAACCTCAACTTTGCACCGTGTGCGCACACCCTTCGGCGGTTTGTGCGTCGGGACGATGCCATTTCTTTTTCAAAGGGGGGGGGGCGCAAATGCCACATCCTATATTCGTTCGCGTAAAATTTTGGTGGAGGGTGCCGTTCCCCGTGCTAGCCACGGAGCTCCGCAGCTGCCGCACCGTCCTGCTTTGCGCCATGGCTTCCGGTGACGATACCACGTCTCCTTCTACTCCTGGGACCCCGACAAGAGCGTACGTTACCGTTACCAATCCCCGCGATCCTATCATATTTTCCGGCAAAGATAATGTCGGCGTTGAGGACTGGCTCACCCTGTATAAGCGTGTTAGCCAAAATAACCGCTGGGACCCAACCACTATGTTAGCGAATGTGCTATTCTACTTGAACGGAATTCCTCGTGTCTACGAGATCTCTAGATGGGATGTTTTCAAGGAGAAGTTCACCGACCTCTTTGGAAATCCCACCGGTCGGCAGCTGGCTGCTAGAAAAGAGCTCGCTACCCGCGTTCAGTCTTCTACTGAATCGTATCTCTCGTACACAAAGACGTGCTCGCTCTTTGCCAGAATGTCGACGACAAAATGGACGAGGTTGACCAAGTCGGCCGCGTACTTAAGGGGATCGCGGACGACACGTTAAACTTGTTGATCTGTAACAATTCGTCTACCATCGACGTCATTGTCAAGGAGTGCCGCCGCTTTGAGCTCGCCAAAAGCCTCCGCGTCATTTCACAGTTCTCCCGGCTCCGTAGCATGGCTGCGACGTCGTCTTACAACGACCTTACCGCTTCACCAGCCTTAAATGAGCCAGTCATCCGTATTGTTTGCCGCGAGCTTGAGGCTATAATCCTGCGCTGTTCCATCCACGCCCACCTGACCGCACCATTGACCAACCAGCCCCAGCAATCTCTCTCATTCAGGCAGCTGTGCGGCAAGAATTTGCCAGCCTCGGTTTTCCTGCTGCCTGTTCCGTCTCCCGACCTGACGCCCGACTGGTGCAGACACCTACGACTAACAGCGATCGATATTCCCTCCCAGATACCGCAACCCTATCGAGTGGAGAACTCCGGACGACAAGCCCTTTTGCATATGTTGCCTCCGCATTGGCCACGTCGCTCGCCACTGCCGCACCTCCTGGATGTCGCCGTAATCGAACTTCTTTTCCCCGTCTCCTCGCCCATATGCCGACCCGTGCCGTTACTCGCCCCGCCATGTGCCCCCTTCCTCAGGCGTATCCGTCGATGACAGTCGTCGTGCTCGCTCGCCGTCACCTCAGCGCGGTCAGTCCCCGTCGCCCCAGCCACGCCGCTATTCGTCGCCGACCAATTATGGACCCTTTCGGACGGAAAACTAAACCATGCAGGTCCTGGAGGTAGTGCTGCATTATCTTCGTCGAGTAGAAATCCTCCAGTGACGCTCCCAACGACTCATAACTTACTTGATGTTCACGTTGGCTATGTCCCTTTGACGGCGTTAATAGATACTGCAGCCCACGAGGAGGAGGGCATTCTGTAAGAGTCCACCTAGTGGACTGTCCATTTCAGACGCTGCTAATTGGCTACGGCTCTCATCTCCTCCTCTCTCGTATAGCTTCATCCAATCAGCAGCGGCCGAAATGGACAGTCCACTAGGCGGACTCATGCAGAATAACCCCCCCCCCATTTGTCCTTAACAAGTTTTAACCTTCATCGTCGACTGAGGAAGGTTCTCACGCCTCCTACTACTCGAACCGTACGCGTGGCCGATGGTAGCACTGTTGACGTCACTGGAATGTGTGCTTCCAGTATCAGTATCGCCGACCGCCACGTTCTGTTCTTTTTACAGTTCTGACCAATTGTCAGTACTGTAGAAAGGTGCAGCGTTGGCGTAGAGGTCGAACACCCGCCTCGCGTGCAAGAGGTCCGTGGTTCGAATCCCGGTGCCGCACAATTTTCTACCGGATTAAAGAAAAGAAAATCCGCGTGTTGATAAAGTTGCATAAACAGTCCTGGAGTGTGGCCTGATCCCGGTGACCAGGACCGGTAAGGAACTACCTCACCAGAGCAGGATTGGCCACCCTGGTGCAGTACTTGGCCACAACCTCCTATATGAACGACAGAAAGCTGAGCTAGTTGGTAAGGATTCATTATGCAAAAAAGAAGTGAGGCGTGCAGACAGGACACAAGAGTGGAGAAGTGGACAACACGAACGCCGACTATCAACCGAAGGGAGCACTGAGGCGAAAGGAGACACAAAACTCATCTGCGCATGCTCAGGAATGGTAACACCACGTGTCAGTCGGGTACACGTACCGGTCTACGTGAGAGATAACTGTTAAGACACTTAATCTCTTCCTTATGTAAAGTAATCGAAAGCTGACTCACGCACGCACTTCCACCATTAAAGATATGCCATGCCTCTACCATAAGACGCGTATCTTCATTCTTATGCCTGCACAATATCGCGCATTCATTTAATTCCGGCGTGCAGTTACAATCTCGGCAATGTAGCGAAAGATTAGAAGGCGACCCACCAGTTAACGACCTTTTATGTTCCATTAGCCTCTGATTGATACACCGTCCCGTTTGCCCTACGTAGAACTGGCCACAGCTAAGGGGGATTTTATTCACCACACCCATACGACAGTCAGTAAAATTGTTGTTCTTATTGTGCTTCACTGGACAAATATCTGTTCGTTTTTTGCCTTTTACCCGCTCTTTTTTATTCTGTACGGCAGCGCATATATTACCTAGCTTATTGGGAGCAGTGAAAGCAACATTAACATCATATCTACTTGCAACTTTTTTAAGCCTGTGCGACACTGAATGAATATACGGAATAGCCAGTACTCGTTTTTTGCTACTACTGCTTTCCGTAATCACGTCAGTCCCTCTCGAAACCGACGTCTTTATGCGCTCAGCCACAGTGGCCACCGCTACACTAGGATAACCTGCTTCTAATAGGCGCCGGACCTGCGCATTAAAACTGGCGCTCATTTTATGCATGCAGGATCTGGTGAGGGAAGACTTAAGGCACGACATGGCAATTCCGTTTTTTACTACGTTGGAATGCTTGGATTGAAAGATTAGCAACAGTTTCGAAGATCTTGGGGAGAACTACCAACAAACATGATTTTGTTCGAAGATCAAGGAAATGTCAAGAAACTGAATTACGCGTCGCTGAGGAAATTCCTTGGTAAACTTTAATCCTCCCCCATAAAGTTTAAGTTGCTCACTTATTGAGTTAGCAGGGGAATCAAATTCTTCCCTATTGCAGAAACTCAGGTAATCATCAACGAAACGAAATATCTTGATATCGCTATCACCTAAGGCTTTCTCTAAGCAGTTGTCAACATTACTCAAGTAAATGTTGCTAAGAATAGGGGCAACCTTTCAGCCAATAGAAATGTCTGATTTCTGCAAAAAAACGCCATCTCTCCACCCAATCAGTGTCGACTTCAATGACATTGAAAGAATTTCTAGACAAGCTCCCGTGGAAACACCGCATCTGTAAATAAAAGCTGACTCTTGCACTTGTTCTTTAATTCACTCATTTACGGAATTTAGCAATCCGTCATGCGGCAGGGAATAATACAGGTCTTCGATATCCATACTAAAAGCTGTACAATCACCAGGATTTTCCTCTCTCAAATACCGAACTAGTGCCTGAGAATTACGTCAGCAAAAGGGGTCTGAAAAGACTCCTATATGAACACAACAATCAAACCCCAGCCCTCAGTCCGCAGCAGCTGCGAAGCAACTGACCACGGCGGCGGTCAGACCTGCGACGCAACAGAGGGTGCTAAGAATCCGTGATTCCGGACAGGCCGCCATTGGAATAAGAACCTGGCAACGTGTAACGCTAGAACGTTATCTAGTGAGGCGAGTCTAGCAGTGCTATTGGAGGAATCAGAGGGCAGCAAATGCGATATGATAGGGCTCAGTGAAGTTAGGACGCCAAAAGAAGCATATACAGTGCTGAAAAGCGGGCACGTCCTGTGCTACCGGGGCTTAGCGGACAGACGAGAACTAGGAGTCGGATTCCTGATTAAGAATATAGCTGGTAACATACAGGAATTCTATAGCATTAACGAGAGGGTGGCAGGTCTTGTTGTGAAACTTAATAAGAGGTACAAAAAAAAGGTTGTAAAGGTCTACGCGCCTACATCCAGTCATGATGACCAGGAAGTTGAAAGCTTCTATGAAGACGTGGAATCGGCGATGGGTAGAGTGAAAAAAAAATGCACTATACTGACGGGCGACTTCAATGCCAAGGTAGGCAAGACGCAGACTGGAGACAAGGCAGTGGGGGAATATGGCATAGGCACTAGGAATAGCAGGGGAAAGTTATTAGGAGAGTTTGCCGAACAGAATAATATGCGGATAATGAATACCTTCTTCCGCAAGCGGGATAGCCGAAAGTGGACGTGGAGGAGCCA
This sequence comes from Dermacentor variabilis, assembly GCF_050947875.1. NCBI lineage: Eukaryota > Metazoa > Arthropoda > Arachnida > Ixodida > Ixodidae > Dermacentor > Dermacentor variabilis. The sequence continues at coordinate 2,320,672 of NC_134569.1, forward strand.
GAACGGCGAGACTAGAAATGAAATAGACGTCATACTCTGCGCTAATCCTGGCATCATACAAGATGTGGGCGTGCTCAGCAAGGTGCGTTGCAGTGACCATAGGATGGTAAGAACTCGAATTAGCCTAGACCTGAGGAGGGAACAGAAGAAACTGGTACGTACGAAGCCGATCAATGAGTTACCGGTAAGATGGGAAATAGAGGAATTCCCGATCAAGCTACAGCACAGGCATTCGGCTTTAACTCAGGAAGAGCACCTTAGTGTTCAAGCAATGAAAATAGAAGTCGGTGGTAACTCCGTTAGACAGGATACCAGTAAGCTATCGCAGGAGAAGAAAGATCTGATCAAGAAACGCCAATGTATGAAAGCCTCTAACCCTACAGCTAGAATAGAGCTGGCAGAACTTTCGAAGTTAATCAACAAGCGTAAGGCAGCTGACATCAGGAACTATAATATGGATAGAACTGAACATGCTCTCAGGAACGGAGGAAGCCTAAAAGCAGTGAAAAAGTAACTAGGCATTGGCAAGAATCAGATGTATGCGTTAAGAGACAAAGCCGGCAATATCATTACTAATATGGAAGAGATAGTTCAAGTGGCCGAGGAGTTCTATAGAGATTTATACAGCACCAGTGGGACCCACGATGATAAAGAAAGAGGGTAGTCTAGAGAAACTCGAAATCCAACAGGTAACGCTGGAAGAAGTAAAGAAAGCCTTGGGAATTATGCAAAGGGAGAAGGCAGATGGGGAGGATCAGGTAACAGCGGGTTTGTTGAAGGACGGTGGGTAGATTGTTCTAGAGAAACTGGCCAACCAGTATACGCAATGCCTCATGACTTCGAGTGTACCGGAATCTTCGAAAAACGCTAAAATAATCCTATTCCATAAGAAAGGGGACTCCAAAGACATGAAAAATTATAGATCGATCAGCCTACTGTCCGTTGCCTACAAAGTATTTACTTAGGTAATTGCAAATAGAATCAGGAACACCTTAGACTTCCGTCAACAAAAGGACCAGGCAGGATTCCGTAAAGGCTACTCAACAATATACGATATCCACACTATCAATCAGGTGATAGAAAAATGTGCGGAATATAACCAACCTTTATATATTGCTATCATTGATTACGAGAAAGGGTTTGATTCAGTCGAAACCTGAGCAGTCAGTGAGGCATTGCGGAATCAGGGTGTAGACGAACCGTATGTAAAAATACAGAAAGACATCTATAGCGGCTCCACAGCCACCGTAGTCCACCATAAAGAAAGCAACAAAACACCAATAAAGAAAGGCGTCAGGCAGGGAGATACGATCTCTCCAATGCTATTCACAGCGTGTTTACAGGAGATATTCCGAGACCTGGATTGGGGAGAATTGAGAATAAGAGTTAATGGAGAATACCTTAGGAACTTGCGATACGCTGATGATATTGCCTTGCTTAGTAACTCAGGGGACCAACTGTAATGCATGCTCACAGACCTCGAGAGGCAAAGCCGAAGGGTGGGTCTAAAAATGAATCTGCAGAAAACTAATGTTTAACAGTCTCGAAGAGAATAGAAGTTTACGATAGGTAGTGAGGCACTACATCTACACTACAGGGAATACATCTACTTAGGACAGGTAGTGACTGCGGATCCAGATCATGAGACTGAAATAATCAGAATAAGAATGGGCTGGGGTGCGTTTGACAGGCATTCTCAGATCATGATCAGCAGGTTGTCATTATCCATCAAGAGATAAGTTTATAACAGCTGTGTCTTACCAGTACTCACGGACAGGGCAGAAACCTGGAGGCTTACGAAAAGGGTTCTACTTAAATTGAGGCCGACGCAACGAGCTATGGAAAGAAGAGTGATAGCTGTAACGTTAAGGGATAAGAAAAGAGCAGATTGGGTGAGGGAATAAACGCGAGTTAGTGATATCTTAGTTGAAATCAAGAAAAAGAAATGGGGGGCATGGGCAGGACACGTAATGAGGAGGGAAGATAACCGATGGTCATTAAGAGTTACAGAATGGATTCCAAGAGAAGGGTCGCGTAGCACAGGGCGGCAGAAAGTTTGGTGGGCGGATGAGATTTAAAAGTTTGCAGGGACAACATGGTCACAATTAGTACATGACCGGGGTAGTGGAGAACTATGGGAGAGGCCTTTGCTTTGCAGTGGGCGTGACCAGGCTGATGATGATGATGATGATGATGATGATGATGATGATGATGATGATGATGACGACGACGACCAATTGTCCTCATGGCGTATTCCTCGGACTCGAATTTCTGACGGCGCATTCAGCGTAGATCGACTGTTCTGCTGTACCCTTTGCCTCGAACTTCTTCTACTCGCGCATATGCGCGCCGATCTGCCGAAAAGCTTTATTGCGACCGCCTTCGTCCACCTGCCGCCTAAAGCCTTGACTTTAGTCGATTTGCTATCTTTTCCTTTACCCGATGGTGATTACGTCGCCACACCTGCTCCTGGTGTCCTTTTAATGCGCAATATCACTGTGCCTCACTCCGTCGTCACCATCGCCGATAACCGGACATGCCTCCCCGTCGTCAATTTTGGCTTTACAAAGGAAGTTCTACCCCAAAGAATATCGTTTGCAACGCAGCGTGCTATAGGAGATGACAACTTCACGGCGTTTTCAATTGACGTCTGCTCAGGTTTTTCACCATGTCCACGGTATGCTATTTGCCCTGACGCAACATTTTGTCCCATGATTGCTGCGGACCTATTGCCTGAAAAAGCAGCAGCAATGCGCCGCCTTTTGCGTTCCTACCACGACATCTTCGACCTCAACGGTCGCCAATTGGGCCAGGCTTCAATTGTTAAGCATCACATAAATACTGGTGAGGCCAGTGCTATTCATCGCCGGCCATATCGAGTTTCTGCTTCAAAACGTAAGGTCACTCAGGGTGAAGTCAACAAGATGCTTGCCAAAGATATTGTTGAAGCTTCATTTCATTTCATTTCATTTATTTACCTTAAAGACCCAACTAGGGGGTATTACATAAGGGGTGGATGTACATAAAAAATAAAACACTCAAATTTGTGACAACAGGTACTCAGTCACATTGGCAGAAAAAGATGATGGACAGGTGAGAACGACGATATTGCGAGGAAGGCTGTTCCAGTCTTTGGCTGCACGAGGAAAAAAAGATGCTGAAAAATTAACAGTTCTCATACGTGTACGGGAAGCTTGCAGTTGGTGACCAGTGCGAGGAGATATGTATGCGGGTGGTGCTATGTAAGGGGCACTCTTAAGTGATGAATGGTAAAGCTTATAGAATAGACAAAGTGTTGCTATGCGCCGGCGGAGGGATAAAGCTTGCGGCCCAGATTCCGCTTTGAGGGCGGTAACACTGATTTCGTGAGAATAAGATGAGTGAATGAATCTGGCGGCACGATTTTGTACCGCTTCAAGGTCATTTACGACGCATGCTTGGTGTGGGGACCATATGTGTGACGTATACTCTAGTTTAGAACGGATAAGTGACTTATAGGCTAGTAATTTAACTTGTTGGGGAGCGTTACGAAGGTGACGTTTCAGAGAACCGAGAGTTCTATTTGCCGATGATATGATGTTTGTGGTATGTGCATGCCATGAGAGATCATTGGACAATGTAACGCCTAAGTATTTGAACGATGTTACTGCTTGTATAGGTTCGTTAGCAATTATGTACGGGAATGTAACGGGGTGCTTTTGGCGAGTAATGGAAAGAAGTTTACATTTAGTCGTATTAAGGGTCATTAGCCAGCGGTCGCACCATTCCTGGACACGGTCTAGATCATGCTGAAGTTTTGCTGCGTCGCAATGATTAGAAACTGATCGGTAAATTACACAGTCGTCAGCAAACATTCGGATTTGGCAAGATAAGTGTTGAGGCAAGTCGTTAATATATATTAGAAATAGGAGAGGACCGAGAGCAGAACCTTGGGGTACACCAGATGTTACAGTAACAGGGTCAGAGGTATGATTATTAACAACGATGTGTTGGGACCGGTTAGACAAGAATTCCTTAATCCAAATTCCTTGATCACGCCCTCGTGGAGCCCTTGGGCGTCGTCCGTGGTACCTGATAAAAAGAAAGATGGCACATGGCGTTTCTGCGTAGATTTCCGTCATCTAAACCGCACTGCCTTGCTTAGCAACTCAGGGGACCAATTGCAATGCATGCTCACTGACCTGGAGAGGCAAAGCAGAAGAGTGGGTCTAAAAATTAATATGCAGAAAACTAAAGTAATGCTTAACAGTCTCGGGAGAGAACAGCAATTTACAATAGGCAGCGAGGCACTGGAAGTCGTAAGGGAATACATCTACTTAGGGCAGGTAGTGACGGCGGATCCGGATCATGAGACGGAAATAATCAGAAGAATAAGAATGGGCTGGAGTGCGTTTGGCAGGCATTCCCAAATCATGAACAGCAGGTTGCCGTTATCCCTCAAGAGAAAAGTATATAATAGCTGTGTCTTACCAGTACTCACCTACGGGGCAGAAACCTGGAGGCTTACGAAAAAGGTTCTACTCAAATTGAGGACGACACAACGAGCTATGGAAAGGAGAATGATAGGTGTAACGTTAAGGGATAAGAAAAGAGCAGATTGGGTGAGGGGACAAACGCGAGTTGATGACATCTTAGTTGAAATCAAGAAAAAGAAATGGGCATAGGCAGGACATGTAATGAGGAGGGAAGATAACCGATGGTCATTAAGGGTTACGGACTGGATCCCAAGGGAAGGGAAGCGTAGCAGGGGGCGGCAGAAAGTTAGGTGGGCGGATGAGATTAAGAAGTTTGCAGGGACGGCATGGCCACAATTAGTACATGACCGGGGTTGTTGGAGAAGTATGGGAGAGGCCTTTGCCCTGCAGTGGACGTAACTAGGCTGATGATGATGATGATGATGATGATGAAACCGCATTACCAAGTAAGGCGTCTACCCCTTGCCTCGCATTGACGACGCCCTCGATTGTCGCCATGGTGCCAAATAGTTTTCATCAATAGACCGTCGGTCTGGTTATTGGCAAACTTCTGTGGATGAAAAGAATGAAGAGAAGACCACGTTCGTCACATATATCAATTCAAAGTTATGCTATTCGGTCTCTGCTACGCCCCAGCAACGTTCTAACGTATGATGGACTCTTTGCTTCAAGGGTTCAAATGGTCAACATGCCTCTGATACCTAGACGAAATTCTCGTATTTTCACCTACATCTGAGACAGACCTTGATGTCTTATCAGCTGTTCTTCAAGTCTTCCGCGAGGCTGCGCTGCAACTAAATTCATCGAAGTGTTACATCGGTCGTCGGCAGATTACAGTACTGGGCCACCTCGTCGGCGCTTCCGGTATTCAACCAGACCCGGAGAAAATTCGTGCTTTCACGTCTTTTCCCTTGCCTCAGTCTGTGAAACACGTTCGAAGTTTTGTAGGACTCCGCTCCTACTTCCAACTTCCGTTAAAAGCTTCGCAGCGATTACCCGACCGCTTCCTGATCTTCTGAAGAAGGACGTGCCGTTTACACGGGGCCCCGCTCAAACTGCGACGTTTGCCCAGCTCACCAACATTCTCCCCACGCCATTATACTGGCCCACTTTGACCCGTCCTCTCCTACAGCGGTACGTACCGATGCCACTGGTCATGGTATCGGAGCCTTCTTAGCCCAGCGCCAACAGGGTCAAGATCGTGTTGTCGCCTACGCTAGCCGCCTCCTCACAGCAGTAGAGCGCAACTATTCAATTACAGATCGTGAATGCCTGGCTCTCGTCTGGGCGGTCTCCAAATTCCGCCCGTGCTTGTATGGCACGCACTTCTCTGTAATGACGGAAAACCACGCACTCTGCTGGCTTTCCTCACTCAAGGATAATACCGGCCAGTTGGTCGCTGCGCTCTGCGGCTGCAAGAGTATTCCTATGCAGTAGTGCGCAAGCCGGACCGATTATATTCAGACGCAGACTGTGTCTCACGCTCTCCATTGGACGAACGACCCGCCGACCCTGACGCCGATGCCGACGCTTGCGTTTTCTCCTTTCGTAAGGTGCTACACGTTGCCGACGAGCAACGCCGTGATGCCCCCTAGCGCGCGATCATTGATTGCTTGGAATCTTCATCTTGTGATTCGTCCCTTCATCTGTTTGTTCCCTGGGATGGTGTATTATATCGCCAAAATGTACGCCCCGACGGTCCTGCCCAACTCCTCGTCATTCCTAAGCACCTCCGTTTAGCTGTTCTCCAATAACTTCATGATTTACCAACGGTAGGTCACCTTGGCGTCTCCCGCATCTTCGCCGACGCTTCTTTTGATCAGTCCTTGCCCGCTCCGTCCGGAAATACGTTGCGGCCTGACAGAAATGCCAGCGCCGCAAAACACCATCGACGCTCCCTGCTGCGTGCCTTCAACCACTCGACATTCCTTCAGATCCGCTCTTTCGCATTGGCTTGGATCAACCAGGCCCTTTCCCTCTATCCACGTCTCGCAACAAGTGGGTCGCTGTGCCGACAGATTACGCCACGCGCTACGCCATCAGCAGAGCATTTCCAACAAGCTGATTCCAACGCCACAGATGTCGCTGATTTTCTTTTACACTACGTGATTCTGCAGCATTGCGCTCCACGCCAATTGCTCACTGACAGTGGTCAGGCAATTCTTTCTAAAGTCATCGCCGACATCCTGCAGTCCTGCTCAACCAAGCATCAGCTAATTACGTCTTACCATGCACAGACTAATGGTCTTACGGAACGTCTGAATCGTACCCTAACAGGCATGCTTGCAAAGTATGTCTCATCCGACCATACTGATTGGGACCTTTCCCTACCGTATGTCACTTTTGCGTATAATTCTTCGCGTCAGGACGTAGTATTGAACAGTTATGAAATGTATTCTTCTTTACTGCTGGTCTAAATTTTTCGCAGGAGTGTAATTGCTAACATGTTTAAAATGTTTTACGCTTGATTAGAGCAATATTAGCCCTTTGCTTGGCTGCTTAACCTCTGCGCCAACAGGTGGCTTTACCGTTCAGACCGATCTGGCCGCTCACGTACGTCTGTGCTACAGTTTCTTCATCAGTTTCAGTTTATGCTTCCAGCTATCCGTTGAAACGCCCAGCTCACTTGTGGTTACCGGAATACCAGACACGTTCGGAGCTGCGAGAGAATGCTCGCAACGCACGCTGCTTCGATAGCTCTCGCTTGGGGTCGACAGCCAACAAGCTAGCGTAGAGTTTGGAGAGGCTTCGCGCCCTCACTCCTACAGAAGCGGAAGTTGACGCTACAACATGCCAGCATGGCGCAGAGCCAGTGAAGGCGGAGCTTAGCCCCGATCACTCGGCGAACGAGCTGAAGAGAAAATGCATTCCTATGGAGGAAGGTAACTTGTAATCGTCCGTAGCTCTCTTAATATGAGACGCTTCACACAAATTGTGGTGCGAATGTGGTGCGAATGTACCCTACGCGTGTACAAAATTTGTCCGAAACGTTTGAGGGGCCCTTTAAGTGTAGTGAGAAATTGTTCTTGTGAATTCTCTTTCTGTTACTTTCTTTTGTGGAAACAAATTAACTAACATCCCAACTATAGGCTGTTTCACATGCTGCGACTGGAACGACGAAAATCGGTGCAGTCGCACGCGTCGCAATACGATTTTTAGAGGGCCCATTTCACATGAGTTCGATTTCAGCAATGCAACTGGTGCGATGCCCAGGGTTGCTTACTGCCAGGTTTCGTGGCACACGTAAAATAATTCTTCTATTATAATGAATAAGACGGTTGCATTATGATATTGTTGACCTTTATTAGGAGCAAGTAATATGCGTGTTTTATGATTCTAAAATGTGTTCAAGTGAAGATTTGTTTTGGAGTGCGCCACGGCTGTTTCTGAAGTTCAGTGCGGCATTGCGCACGTAAACAGCTGATCGCAGCTAGTTCAGCCATGGTTCAGCGTTGCGTGTTGTCGCATCTGCCTTCTATGACCGTTTCGTTCTGCCTGCGTTTCAACACTCTACAAGATGACCTATCGACAGGTTCATATAGCTACCCTCAGCGCATATGCAGTATTCGGAATTCGGCTGCCACGAAGTCGTCGTGACAGCCAAACAAGGTCCTCGCGCTACCCGTGATATGGGTCAGAATCAGGAGAAATGATCTCTGTATATTGCTCGTGATTGCGCATATGCGGTGCCTGCTCCTAGCCATATTCTTGCGCCAAATGCAACAACAAGCACCAACCAGAAAGCCCGCGTGTGCGCCTGTACGAAGCCGCAAATTGTCTGTGTGATTACTGGACGTGGAATGAAAATTGTGTTGGGAAATTCAACCTTAGCGCTAGCCTGGTTCGTCCGTCGCCGTGCCTGTGCTGTCAATATATATATAAGAGTTCTCTCTAATAATTTTAAAGGCGTAAATACAGATGCGCCAAATATTTTGAGCAGTTACCGTCACTTTTATAGATACCTGTACGTTGCAACATACCATTCTAAAAGACACGCCTCTCGTCCACTTTGTTGTCCTTTGTCTCGCGCTGGTAGTGTACTCGGAACTTCTAACAAGAAGACCATATCAATACGCGCTATCCATAATGCAGGATCATAGGCGCAGGCCAGGCGCACTTGCCGTAGGGTTTCTCAGCTTTCTGCTCAGCCTCGCACGACACTCACGGGTAGCCTGTTTTGTGGAAATAAATATTATTATCATGTTATTAATGTTATTAGATATTATACTTTCTTCACTGTAATTTATAGCAATCGTCCATATTTCTCAAGCTAGTCATGCATTTAACCTGTATTAGATCAACATTGTTACGACATGCTTATCGGAGCCATTTCAAACTAGATTGCTCAGCCAGAGAAAGTATAAATGCAAGTCTCAATGTTTATTCCAATTTGGTATTCCTAAACCGATTCTATTGCCAGAATTTTATGCCTGCTTCCATTTTCTGCAATTCAATGTTCAAACCTGCAAAACCCGATTCCTTTTCTTGCTGTCGAAAGGCTGCTTCAATGTCGATAGCAAGCTATAATTATTCATTTCGAAAGTGTTAAGCACTGACTCTATCTCTGAGCGTATCAATGTGTTTTTGTTCCACAAACACAATTAGGTTTTATTTCTCCCTCTCATTGACAGCCATGGAATGAAACTGTTCACTTTCATAAGTGTCAGGATGCAAACATTCTGGAGCTTGTCCTGAGCATTTGTCTGCATCGTATAGTGTGCATGTTTGTATCAAGTTCTGGTGTTGCAATCGCAGTGATCTAAGCATATTTTTATATTGAAACAAATGAATTTATTGAACTTTGTTTTCTAATCTACAACGTGGCCATGCAGTAACGACCACATTAATAAGAAAAAAAACTGAAGATTCAGTGTACGTGTTGGAATTTATGCGAAGTGAAGTTTTTGCCATCTGGTCAATTAAATGCTGTTAATGTAACTGCGATATATACAATTTGTCTTATTTCCAAGAATCCAACATGTCATCTTTTGCAAGGTTTGCTTATGTACCGCATAGGTCACAACCTTAATGTCATGTAATCTTTACGCACTACACTGTTCACAACCTATACCGAAACGCAAACGGCAGTTAATGTAGATGCACGCTGTGAGACATCAACACAGTGACGTTTGTTGAGCAAGGAATGGTGCGAGGTGTGTACAGATGAATGAATGACATGAGCTTATGTACTCATTTATTTATTTACCTCGCAGGCTGCAAGGTTGGAGTATTATGCGATGGAAAATGAAAAAGTAGTTACAAAAGGGAGAAGGACACAACATTAAGAAAAAACCTGCAGAAATCAGTACCAATACAATGCACCAACTAGCCCAACCTGTTTTGCTGGCAGATAATACAATACTTTAGCACACCATAACAGAAAAAATTACTGCCCATGCTACCGGTTCAGAGGGTAAACCACCGAAGCTGGAATGTGCGGCCCCGTTGCTTATCACTGGGTTAATTCCGACGGTTTATTCAAGTCTTTCTATATTATTGGTTATGTCTGTTTCTTAGTGAGGTTACGCACACGTCTAGCTTGGGTTTATCACATTGTTTATTTGGAATGCCACACATCGCGCTTTGCAAGGTTATCATCATAGAAAGTGCAATGAATGGTTCATTATGTTAATCCAGCGGGTCTATCAAAGTCTTTCTGAATTACGTTACTCATTTGTGTTTTGTAATGTGTTAGTCATATTGGTTATGACGCGGTTATGCACTGTAGTTACCAAGTGACACACCGGAGCTGCACATTTCATTTAATTAAATACAGGGGCACATTTTTGAACTTATTGGGAAGTCGGAGAGAGACTGCTGCGAGAGAGAAACGACGTCATGATCTTGCCTTAACCCCGTCCCCCTCTTTGTGCCTTCCCTGCAATAATACGCAGATATACATATACATATATATATATATATATATATATATATATATATATATTATAATACCGAGACCGATCGAGTTGTCCAGCGCTGTTTATTCCACAAAAGGCAACGCCCCCGGCTCACGCGCGAAGAAGTCGAAGAACAGGGAAGATGATGATGGCTATGTACAAATGAAAACGACGAAGTACGTTAATAGTGCTTACACTAACTTCCCCCCGTCATGGAAGCGGCCAGCCTGGCCGCAGATTAGAGATTATCTAAACGGGGAGTGAAGGGCTTCATCCGCGAGACGTGAACAATTTCGGCATTCCGGCGGCGCCGGTCAGTGACGGAGTGTACTAGGCGGACGAGATAGTTCACTGCAGATGTTTGCTGCACAACGGTGTATGGGCCAATGTAGCGTGGAAGGAACTTCTCACAGAGGCCTGGGGTGCGGACTGGAGTCCAAAGCAGGACGTGGTCTCCAGGGTGAAAACGTAGGTCACGGCGCTTGTTGTAGCAGTAACGCTTGCGCTCAGCTTGGATAGCTTCTGTGCTTTGCCGGGCGATTTGACGGCAATGTGCAACTCGGGCAGCAAAATCTTCTGGAAGCGACGCGTTGTGCGAAGAAGGTGCGAAAAATAGTTCTGTCGAATATGGTGGAAGATCGTCCATACACAAGGAAGAAAGGACTGTAGCCGGTAGTCCGTTGAATAGCAGTATTATATGCGAATGTCACAAAAGGAAGAATTTTATCCCAGTCAATGTGGTCAGGACGGATGTACATGGAAATCATGTCAGACAGCGTACGGTGGAAGCGCTCAGTAAGGCCATTGGTTTGCGGATTATAAGTAGAAGTAGATTTGTGGACGGTATTAGTGGCTCGAAGAACTTCCTCGAGAACTTGTGAAATGAACGCCTTGCCACGGTCACAGAGAAGAACGCGAGGAGCCCCATGGCGCAAGACGATGGCGCGCAAGAAAAAGTCGGCGACCGCAGAAGCGGTGCCAGATCGCAGAGGGGCAGTCTTGGCATATCTTGTTAAATGGTCGACCGAAGTGACAATCCAACGGTGACCGGAGGGTGTCAACGGCAAGGGACCATATAAATCAATGCCAACAAATTCAAAAGGTGCCTCCGGGCAAGGGAGAGGTTGTAGTAAACCGGCAGGAGGGGATGTCGAGCGTTTGCGGTGCTGACATGACGCACAAGAGGCAATGTATTTGGCCACCATTGAGGATAGGCCAGGCCAGAAGCAGCGGGTCTTTATGCGGTCGTAAGTCTTGTGGAAGCCTAAGTGGCCAGCCGATACATCGTCGTGAAGTGCCTCTAATACCCGGAAACGAAGGCAGCGAGGTAGAACTGGGACCCACCGGTGACCTGTTGGGTGGTAAACGTAGCGGTGTAGCACGCCACCTTGAAGGCGGAATTGTCGAAGTTGGCGTCGCAAGCGGCTGTTGGGTGGTTCGGCGAACCCACTAAGGCGATCCATGAGAGCTCGACAGTAGGAGTCGGCCCGCTGAAGCGAGACGAAATCAGAGCGTGATGAAAGCGTTACTTGGTCCAGGGGCGTTATCGAGAGTTGGTGAGAGGCAGGCGTAGCATCGGAACGACGTGGTTGGGAAGACGACTGCGCGTTACCTGGAGAGAGTGAGAGTGGGCAGCGAGACAATGCGTCTGCATCATGATGGTGTTTTCCAGACTTGTATGTTATAGTGAAGTCATATTCCTGCAAGCGGAGTATCCAGCGTCCTAAGCGTCCTGACATGTTTTTCATTGATGACAGCCAACACAGAGCATGGTGGTCGGTGACGATGGTGAAGTGGCGGCCGTAAAGGTATGGGCGAAATTTCTGAATCGACCAAACGATAGCCAGGCACTCTTTCTCTGTTATGGTGTAGTTCTGCTCAGCTGGAGAAAGTGTTCGGCTGGCATATGCTATGACTTGCTCTTTAGATGCTGTATTACGTTGCAGAAGTACTGCGCCAATACCTTGTGCGCTTGCGTCAGTATGGAGTATGGTGGGGGCACGATTATCGAAGTGGCGAAGCACTGGTCCGGAAGTAAGATGCCGCTTAAGAGCTTGAAAAGCCGACTCGCAGTCGCTAGTGCACGTGAAAGAGGCACCGGTAACCAGTAGCTTGTGTAGAGGAGCTGTTATTGCTGCGAAGTTGCGTATAAACCTACGGAAATATGACGCCAAGCCGAGGAAACTACGTAGATATTTCTGTTGCTGGGGGCGAGGAAACTGAAGAACGGCACTAATCTTTTCGGGGTCAGGCTGGATGCCATCCTTTGAGACGACGTGACCCAATACTTTTATTGTTTTGCTTGCAAATTTACATTTTTTTGTATTGATCTGGAGACCAGCATTCGCAAGGCACTAGAGAACTTCGTCTAATCGATGAAGATGTTGGCTGAAGTCAGAAGAAAAGATGACAATATCGTCCAGATAACAGAAGCATGTCTTCCATTTTAGACCACGAAGTACGTTGTCTATCATGCGCTCAAATGTGGCAGGAGCATTACAAAGGCCAAAAGGCATTACGTTAAATTCATAAAGGCCATCCGGTGAAGCGAATGCGGTCTTTTCTTTGTCAGTCTCGTTCATCGGAATTTGCCAGTATCCTGATCGAAGATCAAGGCTGGAGAAATACTCCGCCCCTTGCAGCGTGTCCAAAGCGTCGTCAATTCGAGGTATTGGATATACGTCCTTGCGTATGATCTTATTGAGCGCTCGATAATCCACGCAAAAGCGAACTGAACCATCTTTTTTCTTTACCAGGACCACGGGAGACGCCCATGGGCTAGATGAAGGTCGTATTATCTTCCGCGCAAGCATGTCAGCGACCTGTTGTTCAATGACCTTTCGTTCGGACGGCGATACACGATAGGGGCGTCGTCGTATTATAGCGGAACCATCGGTTTCGATGCGGTGTGTAGCCGCAGGAGTTTGGCTCAACACAGGGGAACAGCTATCGAAACAGGCTTTGTGTTTTGCCAAGACCACCATTAAGGCTTCGGATTGCGCGGCTGTTAGGTCAAAACCAAGAACGGCTGGAGGAGGGAAAGAATCATCCAAACCTGAGGTTGGTGCTGGCGATGAAGAAGGGCAAAGCGTGACTAGAGAGATAGGTTGAGTGTCGGCGAGGGTTGCCACAGTCATCCCTTTGGGCAGCATCACAGGATCTGGGGTCGTGTTGCAAGCAGACAGAAGGGCGCGGCCGCGTGAAAACCGGACGAGACAGGTGGCAATGAGAATTCCGCGAGAAGTACAGCGGGAAGAAGGGGCGACTAGGGCGTCTCCGTCGGCGATCTGACTGGATGTTACGGCTACAACGTCTTCGTGACCAGGACGCAGGACGTAGTCTGCAGCGATGGCCAAGTTCACGCATGAAAGTTAAGAGTCCGCAACAGGTTCAAGCTCTGTATCCGTGATGTGGACAACTTCCTCTCTACATGAAATGACGGCTGAAGCAGAATGTAGGAAGTCCCAACCAAGTATAAGTTCATGGATACACGTTGGAAGGATGATAAACTCGATGTGGTGGCGTATGCCGTCGATGAGAACACGAGCAGTACACTGTCCGTCAGGGTGAATGAATGCATTATTAGCACCACGCAAAATAGGTCCAAGATAAGGCGTTTTTACTTTACGGAGCCGGGAACACAGATCACTCCGAAGAACAGAAACGGCGGCACCGGTATCGATGAGAGCTGACGCGGGAACACCTTCGACAGTCACAGAAAGCATGTTGGCCGGGCGAACAGGAGGAATTTTTGAAGACCGATAAGAAGCAGTTTCCCCTCCAAAAACTGCAACAGTTAGTTTTCCGAGTGCTGGTCGACAAAATGGGAAGTGGGACGAAGCGGTGATGTAGAGCGCCGGTAAGGGGATGGAGAACGACGTCTGGCCGAACGGGAACTATGAGGCAGATTGGGAGCAGCTGGTGGAGACGGAGAACGCTGTTGAGGGAACGAGTGCGGTCCGGGATAGTAGTCGTCTGATCGGCGAGTGCGGTCTCTTTCGTGCTCAGCATAGCCTCGCCTTTCATCCTGCTGGCGCCGGTGGCAGAAGCGAGATATATGGCCGCGTATGCCACAGTAAAAACAAACCGGACGAGGTGGACGCCACTGAGGGTACGATGGCGCAGCAAGTGCTCTGGTTCCCATCGAAGCTAAATGGTCATAGGAAACGCCAGTAGGCACGGAAGTCACTGTAGGGGTGGGTATCGAAACAACATCCGCGTAGGTAGGTGTGGAGCGCGCTACCGGAGCAAGATGCGTCGTGGGTGTAGTCATCGCTGTCAACTCCTGCTTTACGACCTCGCGCAAGTCGAAGGTGGGGGTTGTTGCGCAGGCAGCAGGGGGACGCTTTAGGTCTTGTAGTTGAAGCTCCTCGCGGATGATGGTGCGGATAAGAGCACGTAAATCTGGAGAATGAGGAACCTGAGGATCGCTGCTCTCATGTGGAAGACGAATAGACTGCAGCTCGTCGAGGCGTTGACACGTTGAAGTGATGTCTTGGACAGAAGCCGGATTTTGAACGATTAAGGCGTTGAACGCGACAGGCCCAATGCCTTTTAAGATGTGGCGAACGCGTTCGGCTTCCGTCATGCTAGGATTCGCACGGCGGCACAGAGCCAAGAAATCCTCTATGTATGAGGTGTAAGACTCTTGGGGAAGTTGGCGGCGCGTTCCCACCTTCTGTTTGGCGACTTCTGCACGGCCAAACGAGGAAGCGAAGATTTGCCGCAGCTTCGAGGTAAACGTGGACCAATCCGCGATGTCGGATTCGTGGTTGAAATACCACGTCTTTGCAACACCGGTCAAGTAGAAGGCGACGTGCCTCAATTTCTGGGTGTCGTTCCACTTGTTGCAAGAACTCACGCGGTCGTAGTGGTCGATCCAATCGTCTACGTCATCACCGCGGAGTCCCGCAAAGACAGGGGGATCGCGCTGAGGGCTCGTCACAGTCCAAGAGGGCGCCGCAGGTGGGGTCGTCTGTGTGGTAGGGTTTGAGGCGCCGGAAGGGCCGGGGTTGGAAGTGTCCATTGTTGTAGGGGTAGCTGGGTGCAGGCGGCGACCGGAACGGAGCTCCAGGGAGGACGGGAAC